>NC_134892.1:18849396-18901896 GCF_041734735.1 Babylonia areolata
TTTGTATAACAATAGACAATATATTTTTAAACCACATGTAAAATGTCGTAAAAACAGGAGTGAATGTTTTTCATAGTAAAACAATGAGAGCGCACAGTCTTCTGTTGAGAAGTAAAACAGAGACAAACAACTTCACACACACACACACACACACACACACACACACACACACACACACGTGCGCTCTCTCTCTCTCTCTCACACACACACACACAAACACACATACACACACTCACGCGCGCGCGCGCGCGCACACACACACACACACACGATTCAAGATTTTAGGCATTGACTCTGTGCTTGTGACAACAATAAAAACAATAACGCTTACGACACAACAGTATAGTATTTTGTGTAAATACTATTTCTACTACCACTACACAACTACTACTGCTACTACTAATGATGATGATGATGACGATGATGATGATGACAATATATATAATCATCATCATCAAGATTGTGAAAAGTAATAAAACGAACACATTCAAACATTCATACCAACTACCCCCCCTCGACCCCCCCCCCCCACACACACACCGCTCCCCCCCCCACGACTACCCCCCCCCCCCCGGCGACCCCCCCCCCCGGCGACCCCCCCCCTATCCTCTCTCCCCCTCCCCTACCCCGCCGCACACACACACACGCACATGTACACACTCATTCACACAGAGAGAGAGAGAGAGAGAGAGAGGGCACAATCGACAATAATTATATGTATGTCTACATGTGTGTGAAGGCTTTGAAGCTGAAGTATTACTGTGCGCCAAAGGCTTTGTTGCGCCTTTCCCACTTGTTGAACTTGGGGTTTGGCTTTTCCAGTTTCAGCTTCTGTTTCAGTGGGTACGTGTCAAGTCATATCTGGTGCTGAAAGATGATTCGCGAATAAGGTGTAATGGTAGTAGAAACAGTATTTACACAAAATACTATACTGTTGTGTCGTAATCGTTATATATATATATATATATATATATATATATATATATATATATATATCTATCTATCTATCTATATATATATATATATATATGTGTGTGTGTGTGTGTGTGTGTGTGTGTGTAAGCTGGCCAGTCTTTGTCCTGCTCCAACTTTCGCAACGTCCCGGGCACGTCTTTCAGAGGTTCATCGGGGGACGCTAGTGGTCGGCTCATTGAGTTGATTCTTCCTGTGGATTTCTTACGTTCTTTGGACTGTTTTTCTTTGGACTAAGAAAATTGATGATATTGATCCAAACACTTTTTTTCCTCAGCGAACAAGTCTGACATAACCGGAAACCCAAATACTAATATTCATACCCAATTTTGTAGGACTAATATTCGCGAATCATCTTTCAGCACCAGAGTTGTTAAAGGTTGGAATGCACTGTTAAAAATATTTAACAATTCACAAATCTTCTCGACATTGATTCTAGATCAATAGTGCAGAAATATGACTTTGATTAAAAACTATTTAGGCAAATTAACATGCAAATGCAAACCCTAAAACCAAATTCCTGTACCAAAAAGGGGCGTGGAAAGGCTGCAAGACTGCCCCAAACACTGTACCTGTGCCTGTTGTGGTGTTGATGGATGGAAATGCTGGATTAGCTGGGGTCATGTTCTTCTCTTGCAGGCCAGCAGATACCCCCATCAGAACTGGTAGAGGAACTCCAGAAGAACCATGAGTCCGGGAAACGATCGGAACTCCGAAAGCACGTGCCCGGGACGTTGCGAAAGTTGGAGCAGGACAAGGACTGGCCAGCTATTGCCAGGTTCCTCAGAGTGGACAGTGAACGTGCCTTGGCCATGGAGAAACTGCAAACCTTGTTGATGGATCTGAGGACAAGGTGTGTGGACTTTCTTTTCTCTTCCTGTAAACATTTGTGGGGGGCTGGGTGGGGTAGGGGTGGTGTGTGTGTGTGTGTGTGTGTGTGTGTGTGTCCCTTTGTATACACACACACACACACACACACACAGACACACACACACACACACACACACACAGAGAGAGAGAGAGAGAGAGAGAGAGAGAGAGACTTTTAAAAATTATTTATTTATCTATTTATTTTTACAAAATTGGTTTCCCGCACATGTATTCTCCATTTTCCTTTTCAAGTGATGTAAATTACATCGTCAGTGCCAACTCCCTCTTTGCTTTGAATTCGTCCCTAGTTAGGTATGGGCGTATCCTGAGTACATTACCCTTCGTAGAAGGCCAGTCTCTTAGTTTCACCACACAGCAGTAGCTGGGCTGGGAGTGACAAACCGGCCACTGAAACAAAACACTGTAGCAACGTTATTGTCTCCCTTGGTTTTCCAGCCACACGTCCATATCACATGCAGGCGCTCTATTCTTTTTCTCTTGGATAAAAAAAAATTAGATCACAAACAACAAAACAAACTGAATTTCTATCCATGATAATTTTCTTCTCTTTGATGGGGTAAAACGACCACACCGTGCACTGACTCTCTCCCTCCACCCTGCCCTGTCCCTAGTGCCATGTTCATAAAGATTAAATGGAAATATATCAGGTGTCCCCAAACAAGTGAACCGCATTTCGACAAGTATCTTCTTAGTGACAGAGAAACCGAATTCGTGGAAAAATTTCACAGTAGTCTTTGGATATCATCAACAAGTCTGCAAATTATGCGAGTATTGTCAAATTCAAAACAGCATGTTAAAAATCCAGTATCAGAGCTGTGCAATGTGACCTTCAGCATGTTTATGCCAGCTGCCAGGTGTTGGCATCTGTCAATCAGTGTCAGTCTAAAGATAGCCTGTATGGGTGTCAAGTCTATTGACTTTTTTTATTTTATTATTATTTTTTTTTTTATTGTCGTCTGTATCCAAAATCAGTTCTGTCCAAAGTTTCAGTTTGGAAGGATCAACCATGCCTTTGAGTGAAAGTGATAAGGTTACCATTGAAAACTGTTTCAAGGAGAAAGGCTGGGGTGGAAGAAGGATCGTAAAGGAATTTCCAGGCAAGGGGTGGAGTCATGTCACTGTAAATAGACTTATCGCTAAAATACGCACTACAGGGTCAGTAGCACGTAAAACTGGCAGTGGGAGACCCAAGACTGCATGTTCGGAGGAGAACAAGGACCGTGTTGAGGAACTGATCCCAGGAGGAGAACCCAGGGACCCACAAATCTGTTACAGAAGTTGCAAGCGATTTACAAGTGAGCAAGTCTTCTGTGCAAAGAATGGTGAAAAAACTGGTGCTGAAGCCCTTCAAGAGGACACGGGTATCAAGGAGGGACCAAAATGTTAGAGGGAAAAGAAAAACCGTAACTTGAATGACCGCTACTCGGCCACTGATGTGAAAAGGATCATTTTCACAGACGAGAAAGACTTAACATTAGAGACAGCTAAAAATCGCCAAAACGATCGCGTTTATGGGAAACGGAAACGAGAAATTCAGCCATCTCGCCACTATCATGAGATTTCTAGATTTTCAAAAAAGATAATGGTTTCAGCTGGAGTATTCTGGAAAGGAAAAACAAACATTCATTTTATTGACACTGATAAAGCCAAGGTTAATAGTGAAAGCTACATTCAGTTATTGGATGACAATCTTCTCCCGGACTGTAGGCGTCTTTATCCTAGTAACAATTACGTGTTTCAGCAAGATGGGGCTCCTTCACACAAAGGTAGGGTAACCCAGGTCCAAGTGGAGGAGGCTACA
The DNA here is from genome assembly GCF_041734735.1 of Babylonia areolata. Lineage (NCBI taxonomy): Eukaryota > Metazoa > Mollusca > Gastropoda > Neogastropoda > Buccinidae > Babylonia > Babylonia areolata. Next base: position 18,853,061 of record NC_134892.1, read on the forward strand.
CCAGAATTCATCAAGAAGGATGAATGGCCTGCACAAAGTCCTGACTGTAACCAATGGATTATGCCATATGGGACTCTCTGAAGGAGAAAGTTTACCAGGGAGTGAGAGACAAATTGACCGAGCAGGCGTTAAAGGACAGGATAATTATGTCATGGGAGGAGATATCGGCGGAAGAAATACGTAAAAGCATTTCTGCTTGAAAAAACAAAAAACAAAAAAAACCGGCTTCGTTTAGTCGTGGAGGAAGATGGAGGCCACATTGAGCATAAACTGAAATAAGTAAGTTTTCCTCTGATATTGAATTTTTTGACATGCTGTTTTAAATTTGACAATACTTGCATAATTTATATTTTGCAGACCTGTTGATGATACCCAAAGGTTACTGTGTAAAAATGTTCAATGAATTCGGTTTCTCTATCACTGAGAAAATACTTGTCAAAAAGCGGTTCATTTTTTGGGACACCCGATATATCAGTGTGATTAGGACGATAGGTTTCGTGATTTTCTGCGTAGCGAACTGGACATATATCAACAATAGCATTGTCTTGTATAATGATTAGATTATATATATCAATATGATTAAGACATAAGATTTCGTTATATTATGCATAACGAACTGGACATTATATCATATTTGCATAGTCCTGTTTCCTATAAACCTTACTTTTTATGGCAATAAAGCATTCTACTTTATTCAATTGTCTTCTATTGAGTTTTCTTACGTTATGTTGTTGCGTTCTGTTGTATACTGTTGTGTTATGTTGTATTCTTTTGCATCACATTGTATTATGTTGTATTCTGTTGCATTCTGTTCTTTCTATTCTAGCCAGGACAGCACAATGAGAGACCAGCTTCTGGAGGTGGACACCATCACGAAGGCGGTGATCCTTGACCTTGTCAGCGACAGCCCTGACCTTCTGCCCATGCTGACCCTTCACCTCATGACCCTGTCCGCCATCACCTCTCGCTGCCCCAAGCCCCAGAGCCACCAGTACGCCCTGGGCAAGGCGATGAGCAAACCGAAAGGCGGAAGCGAGGGTCGGAAACAGGTGGTGCTGCGAGTTGTGCACGCTTTCCACGAGGGCGTGGACAAGGCGATGGATCAGGCGGGGTCTTTCCGAGACCTGGCCCAAGGGCTGCTGCAGCACACGGATCGAGGGAAGTGGAAGACGGTGTTCGCGCGGGCGTCGTTTTGTGAGACGGTCGTCAACATCTTCAGCCTTCTGAATGAGGTGTGTGTTTTCGATTTCTCTGGGGAGTGGTTGGACTGGGTGGTGGTGGTGGTGGTGTGAGTGTGTGTGTGTGTGTGTGTGTGTGTGTGTGTGTGTGTGTGTGTGTGAGAGAGAGAGAGAGAGTGTGTGTGTGTGTGTGTGTGTGTGTGTGTGTGTGTGTGTGTGTGTGTGTGTGTGTGTGTGTGTGTGTGTCCAGGGTAAACTTCAGCGTCCACAATCGTTCAGTTACCGCAAATTTTATAGGATCCAGACCTTTTATGATGGTAGTTATGAAAAAAGACCTTCCACTTCCAGATTTCCATCTATATGTTGTAATCTGGATGTGAGATAATAAAAAGAAACAACAACAAAAAACAACAAAACATGGAAAGTTCTATGATGCTCATGTATTGCACCCAGTTTTCATCAAACATGATAATGTGGCCATCAGCGGTAACACTATGATCGAATTTCAAGGTCAGGGGTTAAACGGTAAGGTCGCAGCATGACAGGGTCTTTACCGGAAAAGCCTCTGGGCACATGAAGAATAAGATCTTCCATATTTTTTTCACCAAAACTCAGCACGTAGATTTGGCATTGTGAGAAGAAGAAGAAGAAGAAGAAAAAGAAGAAAAACAACAACACTTTATAGAGTCAAGGTCAGGGATCAAAGTCCAAGGTCATGGCATTGATAAAATGATGATGAATGACGGAACATTTTATCAAACCCGATAAAATGATTGGTCATGGTGATGAGAACACGCTTTAAAAAGTCAAGTTTAGGCCTGAAAAGTCAAGGTCGCTGTGATATGTGATTAAAAAAGGGTTTGCTGCACGATGATCTACCATTCTGTGATTCTTGTGGAATACTTGTGGGGGGGGGGGGGGGGGGGGGAGCACCGCGGTAGAATCAGGTATTGCACTTCTGATCCAGTGTTCAGCGCTGATCAGGGTTTGAGGCCCTGATTTTTGCATGGTGCTGTGTGAAAGGCACTTTACTCCGATTTTGTCCTCACTACACGCAGATGTATTGCATTGTATTTGTATTGTATTTTCACTTTTTGTCACAACAGATTTATCTGTGTGAAATTCGGGCTGCTCTCCCCAGGGAGAGCTCGTCGCTACACCGAGAGCGCCACACATTTTTTTTTTTCTTTTTTCAATTTTTTCCTGCGTGCAGTTATATTTGTTTTTCCTGTCGAAGTGGATTTTTCTACAGAATTTTTGCCAGGAACAACCCTTTTGTTGCCGTGGGTTCTTTTACGGGCGCTAAGTGCATGCTGCACACGGGACCAAGGTTTATCGTCTCATCCGAATGACTAGCGTCCAGACCACCACTCAAGGTTTAGTGGAGGGGGAGAAAATATCGGTGGCTGAGCCGTGATTCGAACCAGCGCGCTCAGATTCTTTCGCTTCCTAGGTGGACGCTTTACCTCTTGGCCATCACTCCACAAGGTGAGAATGGGTGGCTACCTGACTTTGGTTGCTTGAGGATGTAGGAGAGGATTGGGCCCTTCTTTCCTGTGCCAGTCCACTGACACAGTGGATAGGAGTTCGATGCCCTGATGACTGTAAAAGGCCATGGGACCATTACTCTGTAACTTAACCTTTGTCGGTCAGGTCGGGTCATTAGATCTGCTACCGGTAACCTGTAATCCAGTACAACCTGTTCAGGGTCGGGTTGCTGGCGACTAAACCGGCACTCCCACCGCTCCCTTCCGGGACTGGTGAGGCGGGTGGTTAGACACCCTTATGGAGATCCATAAAAGGGCGTTGGCTCAGGAGAGCCACCGATGGCCATCTAGCTCCACCGTGCTGTGTGCATGCCACACGCAGTTGGCCCCCGGGGTGTGTCTACCCATGCATGCGAAGTCTGGATCCGGCAGAATCTGCGGAAGAAACCTATCGGTTCAACGGAGAGGAAGGCGGTTACAGCAACGCACTGTGGAGTGCAGAGAGCAAGATGAGACACCGAAAGGATATCTTGGTCATCCACTGCATCCGTGCTCATCCTCCAGTCGTCTCGACTTAGTCTTGCCACTGGAAATTGGTGGACCCGGACGAGAGAGTGAGGTCGACGTTGCGCAACTCCTCTTCACTTTAAACAAACTCATCGCGCAAGTCATCAGTCATCCAAAATGACCTTTCATCCTTCATCATTTCATCACCCCCAAGTCCTGTGACGACAGGCGAGCGACGAAACGACAGGTGTGGGTACACTGGCAGTCGCAGCTGCAGACCTGCACGCAGGCGGCTCAGGCCATAGGGTCGTTCTTCGTCGACAGGAGCAGCGATGGAGCTCGGCAGCCGTCTGAGCGTCTGAGCAGCCCTCTTTAGGAATGCACTGCTCACCTCCCTGGCATGAGGAAGGGGCTAGAAAAGGTGCCCTAAAAATTGCCTGCTCCATATCACCCTGGCCAGCATACCGCGGCTGGCGGGGACCCTACATCAGCGGTCGAAACAAGAAAGAAAAGAAAAAAACAAGGATCGTTCCTCTCACCATTGGTGCTTGGAACATAAGGACTCTCCTGGACAGAGATAACGCGGACAGACCCCAAAGGAGAACGGCACTAGTTGCATCCGAACTCGCCAGATACAACATTGACATCGCAGCCTTGAGTGAGACTCGGCTTGCAGGCGAAGGCGAGCTCTGTGAACAGGGATCTGGTTACACCTTCTTCTGGAGTGGCCGAGGAAGCGAAGAGCGACGTGAGGCTGGCGTTGGTTTTGCAGTAAAAACAGCACTTATCAGCAAGCTAGCTGGAATCCCAAAGGGAGTCAACGATAGGCTTATGACCATGAAACTTCCACTGGCATCTGGCCAGAAGCACCTCACCATTGTCAGTGTCTATGCCCCAACCATGACCAACCCGGATGAAGTGAAGGCGAAGTTCTACGAGGACCTTCACTCTGTCATTGCTGCTATCCCTAAAGCAGATAAGCTCATCATTCTTGGGGACTTCAATGCTAGAGTTGGCTCTGACTACATCTCCTGGGATGGAGTGATTGGAAAGCACGGTGTGGGCCACTGCAACCCAAATGGATTGCTTTTGCTTCAGACCTGTGCAGAGCACGAACTGCTGATAACCAACACAGTTTTCTGCCTCCCTACCCGTAACAGAACGTCATGGATGCACCCTCGCTCAAAGCATTGGCATCTCATCGATTATGTCATCGTCAGGAAAAGGGATAGGCAAGATGTACGTGTAAAAAAGACCATGTGCGGCGCCGAGTGTTGGACAGACCATCGCCTTGTAGTCTCGAAGCTGAATATTCGAATCCAGCCCAAGAGACGCCCCCAAGGCCAGAAGGCTCCAAAACGGCTTAACATCGCTAAGCTGAAAAACATCACCATCAAACAGTCCTTTGTAGAGCTGCTGGAAGATCGTCTGGAATCCACCTCTCTGGACAACCAGAATGTGGAGTCTGACTGGAGGACCCTGCGTGAGCTGATCTATAGTACAGCTTCAGAGACCCTGGTACCCATGACCAGAAAGCACAAAGACTGGTTTGATGAAATCAAGCAGCTTCTGGATGAGAAACGCCGTCTGCATCAAGCCTACCTGAGCAACCCAAAGTCCACATCAAAAAAGGATGCGTACGATGCTATCCGCAGGACTGTTCAGCAAAAGTTACGCCAGATGCAGGATAAGTCGCTGAGTGACAAAGCTGATGAGATCCAGGGATATGCTGACAGGCACGATATGAAGAGGTTCTATGATGCCTTAAAAGAAGTCTACGGCCCCACATCCTCAGGATCATCCCCCCTCCTCAGTGCAGATGGGAATACCTTGATCACCAAGAAGGAGAAAATTCTCGAACGCTGGGCTGAGCACTTCAACAGTGTCTTAAATCGCCCTTCCTTCATAAATGATGAAGCCATAGACCGTCTCCCACGAGTCCCCATCAACGAAGCACTGGACGATCCGCCAACACCTCTTGAGACCCAGAAAGCAATCCGTCTGCTATCCAGTGGCAAAGCACCTGGCTCAGACTCCATACCAGCAGAGGTCTACATGGATGGAGGCACTGTGCTGACTGAGAAGCTCCATCAGCTGTACTCACTCATGTGGAAAAAAGAGACAATCCCCCAGGATTTCAAAGATGCATCTATCATTCACTTGTACAAGCGAAAGGGGAACCGGCAAGCCTGTGATAACCATCGGGGCATTTCCTTGCTCTCCATCGCAGGCAAGATACTTGCCAGGATCCTACTAAACCGCCTCACAGCACACCTTGACCAAGGTCATTTGCCTGAGAGCCAATGTGGATTCCGGAAAGAGCGCGGAACCACCGACATGGTGTTTGCTGCAAGGCAGCTGCAAGAGAAATGTCAGGAGCAAAATGCTGATCTGTTCTCCACCTATGTCGACCTCACTAAGGCCTTCGACACCGTGAGTAGAGAGGGACTGTGGAAGATCATGGCCAAGTACGGATGCCCTCGGAAATTTATTTCCTTGGTCAGCCAATTCCATGAAGGCATGCAGGCTCGAGTCCAGGACAATGGTGAAACATCTGCTCCTTTTGCTGTCACAAATGGTGTCAAGCAAGGCTGCGTCCTGGCTCCAGCACTGTTCAGCCTCATGTTCTCTGCAATGCTTACTGATGCCTTCAGAGATGGCGATGTTGGAATCGGCCTAAAGTACCGAATAGATGGCAAGCTGTTTAACCTCAGAAGGCTTCAAGCAAAAACGAAGGTCATGACAGACATCATCAGAGACTTTTTGTTTGCTGATGATTGTGCCCTCAACGCTGGATCTGAAGCTGACATGCAACTCAGCGTCGACAAGTTTGCCACTGCCAGCAGGAACTTCAGCCTTACCATCAGCACGAGGAAAACTGAAGTTCTCCATCAGCCAGCCCCAGGGAAACCCTACGTTGAGCCCAACATCACAGTCAACGGTCAGAGACTCAGTGCGGTGGAGTGGTTCACATACCTTGGCAGCACACTGTCACGAAATGTGACAATCGACGATGAAGTGAACGTCAGGATTGCAAGAGCAAGCGCAACTTTTGGTAGACTCAATGCAAATGTCTGGAACAGAAGAGGCATTAGTCTTGAGACCAAGCTAAAGGTCTACAGAGCAGTAGTTCTCCCCACACTACTGTACGCCTGCGAAACTTGGACAGTGTACCAACGACATGCCAAGAAGCTGAACCACTTCCACACAACATGCCTCAGGAAGCTACTGAACATCAAGTGGCAAGACAGGACCCCAGACACAGAGGTGCTCGCAAAAGCCACCCTTCCCAGCATCTTCACCATCCTGATGAAGTCCCAGCTTCGCTGGGCTGGACACGTGGTGTGCATGCCAGACCATCGGCTGCCCAAAAGGCTCTTCTATGGCGAGCTGCAACAAGGGAAGAGATCACACGGAGGTCAGAAGAAGCGCTTCAGAGATACTCTGAAAGTCTCTCTGAAAGCGTTTGATATCAACCCTGACTCCTGGGAGGAATCTGCAGTGGACCGTGACAAATGGCGCACTGCTGTGCACAAAGGCGCCAAGTTGTGCGAGGCCAACAGGACTGCTGCAGCTGTTCAGAAGAGGCAGGCCAGAAAGTCACGGGCAAACAAGCTCCCTGACAATGGTATGCCTGTCTTTGTCTGCCCCAACTGTCAGCGAACATTTCGTGCGCAGATTGGACTATTCAGCCATCTGCGCATTCACAGATAGATTCATGAGCATCTTCCCCCCCACCCCACCACCACCCTCCCCCCATCCCCCAGCTGGATGACAACGATGGTCATCATCGATCTCGATGGACACACCACCAACTTAACCTCTAATGATTGTTGTGTTGGATGAATGGATGAAGAGAGTATCCTATTGAAACAAGGAATTACCTCACAGGTGAAACATTATGGTCAGTACGAGCAAATGTTTTGTGTGTCGGATGAAGTGGGTATCCTATTGAAACAAGGAATTACCTCACAGGTGAAACATTATGGTCAGTACGAGCAAATGTTTTGTGTGTCGGATGAAGAGAGTATCCATCGAAACAAGGAATTACCTCACAGGTGAAACATTATGGCCAGTACGAGCAAATGTTTTGTGTGTCGGATGAAGTGGGTATCATATTGAAACAAGGAATTACCTCACAGGTGAAACATTATGGTCAGTACGAGCAAATGTTTTGTGTGTCGGATGAAGTGGGTATCATATTGAAACAAGGAATTACCTCACAGGTGAAACATTATGGTCAGTACGAGCAAATGTTTTGTGTGTCGGATGAAGTGGGTATCCTATTGAAACAAGGAATTACCTCACAGGTGAAACATTATGGTCAGTACGAGCAAATGTTTTGTGTGTCGGATGAAGTGGGTATCATATTGAAACAAGGAATTACCTTACAGTTTGTGTGTCGGATGAAGTGGGTATCATATTGAAACAAGGAATTACCTTACAGAAACATCACGGTTGGTACGAGTAAATGATTATTGTATTGGGTGAAGTGGGTATCATACTGAATCAGGGAATTACCTGACAGGTGAAACATCACGGTTGGTACGAGCAAATGATTATTGTATTGGGTGAAGTGGGTATCATACTGAATCAGGGAATTACCTGACAGGTGAAACATCACGGTTGGTACGAGCAAATGATTATTGTATTGGGTGAAGTGGGTATCATACTGAATCAGGGAATTACCTGACAGGTGAAACATCACGGTTGGTACGAGCAAATGATTATTGTGTTGGGTGAATTGGGTATCATACTGAATCAGGGAATTACCTGACAGGTGAAACATCATGGCTGGAACAAGCAAGGCGAGGTACTGCTGCAGATTCTTCACGACGCCTATGGCGACGGCGGCTTTGGCAGACCCAGCAAAGCCAAGCTGGGCGAGGAATGCAACGGAGCCCTAGACCTCTCTCTGGTTCGTCAAATGGTTCTGCTGCTCAAGACAACCTTTGAAGAGGGTTGGTACTAAGCAGTAACAGTTCTGTGAAGGGCCCCTGTAACTGTTCACAAAGTGAAGGAAGGAAGAAAAGAGAAGAAGTAGTAGGCGTGAGTGACGAGCTTCACATTGACATTGTTGATCATAGTCCATCCGTCCATCATCACACAGGGCCATATCAGGACTGGCAAACAAAACGAAAACAAATCAACTGCAGTAAACACAAAACTCTGTCACATCTGCGAAAAACCAGCTGCAAAACAAAAATGTTCTTGACATGCCATTTTAACCATACTCCGTATTGTACTATTGACAGCATCGGTTTGGTGCCATAGTTCACTCCCTAACATGCAGTGTATTGTAGGTTGTTGCAATAGCTTACCCCACGCAGTGAAGTGTTTGTAAGTTGGTCCTGTGGCTAACAACACGTGGTTTAGTGTGTTATAGGTTGCTTCTGTTGCTTACCCCATCGGGTGTAATGTATTGTAGGTTGTAGCTACAGATTACGCCATCGGGTGTAATGTATTGTAGGTTGTAGCTACAGATTACGCCATCGGGTGTGATGTAATGTAGGTTGTAGCTACAGATTACGCCATCGGGTGTAATGTATTGTAGGTTGTAGCTACAGATTACGCCATCGGGTGTAATGTATTGTAGGTTGTAGCTACAGATTACGCCATTGGGTGTAATGTATTGTAGGTTGTAGCTACAGATTACGCCATTGGGTGTAATGTATTGTAGGTTGTAGCTACAGATTACGCCATTGGGTGTAATGTAGGTTGTAGCTACAGATTACCCCATTGGGTGTAATGTATTGTAGGTCGTAGCTACAGATTACGCCATTGGGTGTAATGTATTGTAGGTCGTAGCTACAGATTACCCAAATGGGTGTAATGTATTGTAGGTTGTAGCTACAGATTACGCCATCGGGTGTAATGTATTGTAGGTTGTAGCTACAGATTACCCCATTGGGTGTAATGTAGGTTGTAGCTACAGATTACCCCATTGGGTGTAATGTATTGTAGGTTGTAGCTACAGATTACCCCATTGGGTGTAATGTATTGTAGGTTGTAGCTACAGATTACGCCATCGGGTGTAATGTATTGTAGGTTGTAGCTACAGATTACGCCATCGGGTGTAATGTATTGTAGGTTGTAGCTACAGATTACGCCATCGGGTGTAATGTATTGTAGGTTGTAGCTACAGATTGCCCCATTGGGTGTAATGTATTGTAGGTTGTAGCTACAGATTACGCCATCGGGTGTAATGTATTGTAGGTTGTAGCTACAGATTACGCCATCGGGTGCAATGTATTGTAGGTTGTAGCTACAGATTACGCCATTGGGTGCAGTGTATTTCAGGATGGCGCTAAAGCTTACCTGATGCCGTCATGGGGTGAAGTGTATTATAGATTGATGCTGCAGTATACAATACGTCGTGTAGTGTATTGTGTCATGGTCCTATAGCGTTCCTGCTGTGGATTATGTGTTGGTCCTGCAGCCGGTCACATGTGGAGAAGTGCACTTTGTGTTGATGTTATTTTCTCACTAGTTTCATGAATCCATGTGAAAGCATTGCAGTAAAGTCATATGGAACTCGAATTTTGTATTTCTAGAATTTCCAATAATTGCTATGGATGAACAAGTCGATATATCATTCACACGACATAATTCTATTAGATTTATCATTTACAAACTTGATTTAAGCCGTAGCAGTTCTCTTTGTGTATAGGTTCATGACAAAGAATTATTAACGATCACAAACGTTCTTTGGAATGAAGTTTTTATCTGCAAAAGCTTTTTGTTTTCGTTTGCTCCAAGAAACTGATAAAGGTTCACGCATGCACAGTCAAGAAGCTTAAAGTGAAAGAAGCATCATCATTGACCAACAGAGGCAAAGCCTTCAAGACTCATTGTGACACGCACTGTATCCAGTAAAGGAATCATGAGGAAAAAAAACAAAACAAAGAGATTTTTAAAAATCATCAAAGTAAGTCCTGTATGAAACATTATTAATAAACTTGGAGAGAGAAGAAAAAACAGGCCTGCTAGAGTGATCGAACCACGGATGTTCTGTTCAGATGCAAGTTGTCTGATCCCCAACGCTGTGCCACCTCTGACGCCACTCAAGCAAATTTGATATTTAAAGCTATGGGTCTTTTTTTTTTTTTTTTTAGCGCGGTGAAAATATTATTATATTTGAGGTAATAAGACCATTTAAATAATGTTTTCTTGACCTGTCTTGATGATTCAAAAAAAAATCTTTTAATCTGGCCTAACTGAGACATTGACATCGCCTGAGGCACAGCGCAACATGTACATGATCTGCACAAAGCAGCCCGACAACAGGTTGACCGAAACTGAAACAAACATTCGATTCCATTTTTCTTTTATGTTCATTCCAGTTAAATCAGTATTCACTTATAATAGAGACTATTCATATGCACTAAACACGTCGATGGTGTAGTTAAATTCACTGTATGTGTTCTGTCCAGAATTTGTGCTTTTTTTTCTTGTAATTGCGAACAAGAAAAACGTTATCATGCCGGCTAATTACCAAGCAAAGACTACGTTCTGACCAGTGGGAAGAAGTAAATAGCGTTTTCGGATTCCGGAATGAGCCGCGACGAAATAAACCTACAGTGATTCGGAAACATGGCTTAGTTCGAGAGACTTACAACCTGTTATTGGCATAACTGTGGATATTTTTTTTTCTACTGTGGTAAAGCCAAATTTGGTATTGGCAGACAAAGTATTTAAGTATTTCCAGAGAAAATCACAATGTTAAAGTTTACCACGGACACGCAGACATACATACAGACACACACACAGGCAACCAAACACCAGGTTGTAACATAGACTCATTTTGTTTACATATAAGTGAGTCAAAAAACTAATCATAATCTCAAAGATGGCTTTTAATATCAAATCTGTAAGTTCAGTCGTTAAGCACAAATTTAAATAAATTATGAATAAGCATAGAGACAACTAAATATAATGCCAAAACTATTTTTCAAGAAGATTCTGTCATTTCAATTTCAGACAGACCTCAGATTGATTCAGTCAACTGTGAACACCAGGAACTGATCACCAAGCTATTGGTAAACATTGCTGACAACGCCAATACCATTGTTCGAGAAAGCATTCTGGAAGAGATGAAATGCCTTTCCTACCACAAGGCAAAATATGTTTGCCAGATATTCAACTGCTTCTGGAGAAAACATAAGCCTCCCAGTGTTCTGGCACAAGGATACCTGGTCAAAATTCTGCAGAAAATTGATTTCCAACAAGACCCTCTCAACAGTTCTCATAGCTCGGAAGACCAGATTAAAACTCATGAACATTGCAGCTGGACGAAGCGTGCCTGCACTGTCGATCAGAAACATGCTGAGCTAACCATGTACATCCCCAAAGCCAGCTGTCAAGCTGCCGATGACCTGAAAAACTGTTTGCGTGAGCATGGTGGTTGTGAGTCCAAGAGGTACATCAAGAACCTGGACATGTTGAAGTTGCTGAGTCCCCGGTGTCGAAACATCATTGACCTGCATGCCTACCAGTTCCTCCCCTTCCCTGTGTATATCACGGAGAAAGTCAGTCATCACCGATTACTGAATCTCCTTCTTGCTCACCGGCGTGCAGAGAAGTGGCTGCCGGAGAGCACGATGAGGGAGACGTGCAGTCAGGTCATCAGCGCCTTCATCTTTTTATCCAAACAGAACATCGACCCGTGTGGGGTCACGTGCTACAACACCATGGTGCTGCCAGAGTCAGAGACCTCAGGCTCCCTGTGCTCTGTGCTTACCTCTAAGGGTTTTACGGTCAAGCTGACGGACCTTGGGCTGGCTCATCAGTTCAGAGACGATGACCCTGTCGACAGTACTGAAAAGATCAGACCTGGTGAGTGCTGTCATTTAACAATTCCCAGGACCAGGATCGCACATTCGTAAACTGTTCACAATTTCTCGAAGACGGTTTCGATTTTGCACCTTCCCCATTTCAACATTTGCTGTTCTCTTATCTCTATCTAATATTATAAATTTCCATTTTTCACCTTACTCATTTACAGCTCTCTTTTCTCTATCATCAGTGCCAAATGGCCATGGGATGTCCACGTTGGCCAGGTCACTTATTTCAACGAACATGCCTTACAGATCGTTTTCTTGTTGCCACTAATGACCTGCTCTTCAGCACCAAGCTACGTTCTAGTCCATGTTTCAAGGTGCAGAGACTCCAAATTAGAGTAAAAGAGAACTGTCATACTGGACAATTCTAAACCACTAGTCACCATGAAGACATTTTTTCTCCCATATATCACTAAGAGTACTATTAGTACTTGTGCTACTACTGCTGGTGATCCCTTTGCCTGAATAACATTAGTAACAGTATAACATCTAACAAATTTCGAACTGTGTTTTAGTTTACCAAATTTCTTGTTAAATTTCATGAATATGTGATGTTAATTTAACACCAGCACACTACTAAAACACTTTTCAATAAATACTGTCACATACTTTGGGCAATATATGCATACTTCAAAATTATAGTTGTATCCACTGTGTTTTTTCTGACATTTTTCACTCTCCCTCAATGCTGAATGCTCTCATTCAAACCAACCCACCACTCAAAGGGAGACAATTCTATTTGTTTACCCGCTTATTTATGAATTATAAATTCATTGTGTTTCTTATTCGAAGATAGAAATGTTTTTCAGTACATGTTATTTTATTTTACTGTGTGATAAATCAGTCTGCTTTTTTTTTCTTTTTATATATTGTTATTACTTTCGTGCTTTTATTAAGTTTAACTTGTTTAGTTTTGTTGTTTTTTGTTTTTTTAAATTTTCGACAAACTGGTGTGTCAGCTAAAATGATGAGCACCGCTCATTACTAGAGGTGCTTTCTTGAAATGGTACAATTGTTTAACAACACAAAAACACAGCAATCGTTTAAAAGACAATGATTAACTGTCAGTTTTAGGCTTAGACATCGATTTTTCAAACGCATTTTCCAGGGTATTTACAGTGCACGTGTGCCTGATACAGCCGTTAGTGTATTCAGTGAGAGTCCAGTCGTAAACCCTTTGAAGCCTGTATTTTTAAATTATCTCTAGATTTTTTATATATAATATTTTGTGAACTTTTTGTATTATGTAATTTACCTGCTTTTTGTGTTCCTGGACTTTTTTGTTAACTCGGTATGTTATGTAACTTACCTGCGTTCATTAAGCGGTCCTGAACTTTTTGTGAACTCTGTATTTTGTGTCCCGTGTTTCAGTGGATGATCAGAGTCCGGTACCAGGAAGGTGGCTCTCAGACGAAGCTTTGTTCCAGGGAAAGTACGGGGACCCAAACATGGTGTTCAACACTGGCACCTTCACGTATGAGGTGTACACCCTTGGGGCACATCCTTTCGCCAGCTACGATCACACCATGACTTACGAAGAAATTCTCATGAAGGTTGGTTTGAACTTGGAAAGTAAAGAGTTGATGGTTTGTTTGTTTTTTTCACCCCCGAAAACAGAATGTGGTTGTCTACACTCCGGGGTAAAAACGGTAATACATAATAAAACAAAAACAAAACAACCTCGTATTTACGAGCGAATGTGAGAGTTTTGTTGACCTGATAACTTGTTCTGACAAGTATTCTCAGCAGTGAAGGGCTGTCACCTCGCCAAAATAAGACAGAGCTTACAGTTCAGGATGTGTGTCGCTATTTCCTTTTTTTTTTCCCCCTTTTTTTTTTCTTTTTGATACGAACTTCATCATTTCGGGATTCATATCATTTTTTGATCAGCAAAAGAACACACAATGTAAAAACTGCACAATCATGCCACATTGATCTCAAAAAGGTTCGGCAGTAAATGGGTTCAGGCCTGTTCCACCTTTCAGTGACAATGCCATTGGTCGTATCAAAATAAATCACACATAAATGATAAATTACGACTTTTTTTTGTTTGTTTGTTTTTTGTCCCGGATTTTCTTGGGTCGGCCACCGTTTTATTTTGTATATGAATTCATTATAACAATTCAGAATAGATGGAAAAGAAACGGAAACAAAGTGAGTCTATGTTAAAACCCTGATTCGGTTGTCTGTGTGTGTGTTTGGTGAGGTGGTCTTCTTTTTTGTTTCCTCACGAAAATTTCAGATTTGGATCTTGTTCATAGCTGCGCAAATGCCGCACTGAACTGAACAGGGTACTTATAAATGTCAAGTAAAAATAAAGTAACTTTTTCCTATAAGATGCTTTGCTTGACCTCTCCTTTGCCTGTATTGTTCAGAGGATGACCCAGCCAGGGAGTACAGAACTGGCCAACCCGCCCTGCATTCCACGGGAGGTGCACAAACTGATCCGACAGTGCACCCACCACAACCCTGACATGAGGCCACAGCTCTCCTCTCTCCCAGATCGGCTTCAAAAATCGTCTGTGTCAGAAAGGAAGGATGGTAAGTCACAAAAGGAAGGGGGGAGGGGGTGGGGGGCATTATTGACATGGAAAATAGAACGTGCACAAGTGAGTGTTGGGAGGGAGTTACGAAGGTTGGGGTGGTTGGTGGCGTGGTGGTGGTGAGTGTGTAGTAATAGCAATAGTGGTACTAGTAGTAATAGTAGTAGTAGTCGTTCTAACCGAAGTGGTCGTCCTCAACTTTACGTCTGCACTTTGTATGCACTTTGTATGCACTTTGCAAATTGGACTGGAAAAAAGTGGAGTGCAAGGGAACTTTGTTTAATGCACCTTCGTCATACTGCTGATTGTTGAAAATTTGTTCGTTATTTTCACATTTGAATATTACTGCTGATTGTAGAAAATTTGTTCGAGTGTTAATTTTCACATTTGAATATTACTGCTTATTGTAGAAAATTTGTTTGAGTGTTAATTTTCACATTTGAATATTAATGCTGATAGTAAAAAAAATTGTTCAAGTGTTAATTTTCACATTTGAATATTACTGCTGATTGTAGAAAATTCGTTTGAGTGTTAATGTTCTCATTTGAATATTACTGCTGATTGTAGAAAATTTGTTTGAGTGTTAATTTTCTCATTTGAATATTACTGCTGATTGTAGAAAATTTGTTTGAGTGTTAATTTTCTCATTTGAATATTACTGCTGATTGTAGAAAAATTGTTTGAGTGTTAATTTTCTCATTTGAATATTACTGCTGATTGTAGAAAATTTGTTTGAGTGTTAATTTTCTCATTTGAATATTACTGCTGATTGTAGAAAATTTCGTTTGAGTGTTAATTTTCTCATTTGAATATTACTGCTGATTGTAGAAAATTCGTTTGAGTGTTAATTTTCTCATTTGAATATTACTGCTGATTGTAGAAAATTTGTTTGAGTGTTAATTTTCACATTTGAATATTACTGCTGATTGTAGAAAATTTGTTTGAGTGTTAATTTTCACATTTCAATATTAATGCTGAGAGTAAAAAAATTGTTCAAGTGTTAATTTTCACATTTGAATATTACTGCTGATTGTAGAAAATTTGTTTGAGTGTTAATTTTCTCATTTGAATATTACTGCTGATTGTAAAAAAATTGTTTGAGTGTTAATTTTCTCATTTGAATATTACTGCTGATTGTAAAAAATTTGTTTGAGTGTTAATTTTCTCATTTGAATATTACTGCTGATTGTAGAAAATTTGTTTGAGTGTTAATTTTCTCATTTGAATATTATCCTTTACAGTGAGAAAGGAGTGGGGGTTAAATGGTGAGTTGTGGGAAACGGAAATTTGGCAGAAGAAGGAAACGTGGTTTTGGAGAGGGGAGGGTGGTTAAGGCTCTGTGTGTGTGTGTGTGTGTGTGTGTGTGTGTGTGTGTGTGTGTGTGTGTGTGTTGTGTGTGTGTGTTTGTGTTGTGTGGAAGTGTGGAAAAGAAACATCAATTAAACAAACCCTTCTTCTGTTTGAACAGCCAATGGTTCATTTGCATATTCACCACTAATCACCCTGTCCATTCCCACTGCCTGTGTCACTCGCCACATCTACTGCCCCTTCCCCTTCCACTGTCACTCACATCAGTTTCACTGTCCAATACAATTTGACCCTCTTCTGATGGACTAAAATAACTCTCTTTACTTCATCCCCTTCCAAGTCGAAACCATTCGTTTGATCCTGTAAGTTGAAAACACAACATTCTTGCCTCGTTTGAGGACAGTGTTTCAGCCTGAGAGGTCATTGTCACAGGTGCATTCACTCAGTCCAGGTTGGTATAAAAAATAGCTCAAAACCTGGTTGACAAACAAGGATTGGCTAAATACCAGCGGTCTGGGGTAAAGCTTTGCTAATAAGGCAAGGCAGGAGACCCATTCAGCATTGTCCATTCCCAGCTGTGTGAGGCGTGGGACTTTTTGAATGTCAAAACGTGTATTGTGGTATCCAGTAGGCAACGCCATCGATTTGCGCACATCATAATAATGAGGTACATGCGCACATCATAATAATGAGGTACACAGAATGAAGTGAGTTTTTAAAAAAAAGTGCATAACAGACAACATGATGTCAGCGTGTCTGTGTGTGTGTGTGTGTGTGTGTGTGTGTGTGTGTGTGTGTGTGTGACACAGAACGGGAGCCAGGGCTGGAACGAGTGCTGTCACTGAAGAAGAGATACCCTGAGATCAGCAAGAGCCAGGAAGGCAGAAAACACGTCCCTGAAACGGTACCACTTGTGTTTTGATGTTGGTTCTTTTCCACCTCTTCTTTCCTTCTCTCCCTCCTTGTTCCATTCTTCTTTTTATCCTTCCCTCCTTCTGATCTGCTCTCCTCCCCCCCCCCCCCCCACACCACACACACACCTCTTTCTACCTCTTTCTTTGTCTTTTTTCCTTCATACCCTCCATCCATCCATACAAAAGTCTGAGACAATCAATTGCCGGAACCGAATGATGTGACTGTAATCCTGAAAGACATGATGGCATGGAAACTCCAGTGGATATATTTGACTCCACACCATGATGTCAGGTGTACCCACCATTCCATTTCCTCACTTTTCCCTTTCTGGTTTATTCATTATTTTGTGGGAGTTTTTGGTGGTAGAGTTTTGCTTGTTTAAGTTTGTTTTTTGGTTGGTTGGTTGGTTCTAAAAACACTTTTGTCTTACGACGGAATTTGTGTAAAGGAATTTGAATTAAGGATGGTTGTTTTCCTCTGCAGGGTATTCCAAACTCCGTTCAAGATGCTCTCCTTGCAGGTTAGTATTATACTGGAGACGTGGTTTCATCACAGTAAAAAAAAAAAAAAAAGTAATATGTCTACACAAGCTGTGATACCCACTGTCAGGTTGCATCAAAACTATTCACAAAGGCAAAGCCTGGGTATCGGATAAATATTATGAAATAGACAGTGGAGAATATAGAACAATAGCGTCGAGAAATATTATTGTGCACTTATCTGACCAAATCACAATCGCTTTATGTATAGTGTAAATATTTCATGCACTGAAAATAAAATGTAGCGATGATATATAACAACTAATAATAATACCACAACTACCAGATGGAAGGTGCTTGATACTGAAAGGCCCTTTGGCCAAATGTCATTGAAGAGGTTTGGGGGACTCAAAGGAGCTTTTTAGTAGACCTGAAAGAACGGGAAAGAGTGTAAGCAGAAAGGACAGTAGATAAGTAAGAAGGGGGAAATCCTTCAAAATGGTGATAAGCCAATATGGCAATTTTGTATTGAATTATATACTGGATGGGTAACCAATGAAGTTGACGTAAAAGTGGGGTAACGTGATCCTTTTTTACTTTCTAAAAATGATTCTTGCAGCATTGTTCAAAATAATCTGAAGGCATGACAACAAATCAGAAGGCAGACCAGCAAGTAGTGAATTGCAGTAGTCGGTGCGACTTAGGATCAAGGAGCAAACAAAGTGGTTGCTTCAACGTCGAATGGTACGGATTTTCCTCAGTTGGAAGTTTGCAGTTTTACATAAATTACTGGCATGGTCGTGCATGATTCAAAAAATGCACCTAGGTTTCTGACAGAATAATTTGAAAGTTGATATCAGCATTGCAGGCTATACTCCCATTTATTATAGACTGAAGGTGGTGTTTCTTTCATTATCATTTGACTATGTATTGGATGGAAATTTGTCCCAGAAGGCTGGACGGGAAATCATAGGAAACTATGGCTGTTTCTTTTGATAGCTTTACATCATTTGGTTGAGAGGGTTTCATACAATAATTATTTTTTTAAGAAAATCAGATGTAAATGAAAGATATCTTTGATTTACTTCCCTTTTTTCTCTGTCAATCACTATCTCTCACACACACACACACACACACACACACACACACACACACACACACACACTCACACTCACTCACTCACTCACACACGTGCGCACATACACAAATAAAAGCCATCTGACCTACAGGAAAGAAGTCAGACCTGTACAACAAAGCTCGCCAATCCAGTGTTCAGAGACCAGGCAAAAAGAACGTGGTGAAAGAGAGTGAGCTGACCCCAAAAGACTGGATCCACATCAGTCATCAGGTATGGGAAGTTATCGATCTCACCAACTGGATCAAACAGAGGGAGGGAGACAGAGACAGGAAGACAGACCGAGAGAAAAAGGAAAACGAAAAATGTTTTATTGAGTGTAAAATGGATAAGCTGAAAGTATCTTTACACGACTCTACAAAAATGAACAAAGGTAAAAGAATAAATAAATGAATACAAACATGTGAGGAGAATGTGTGTGTGTGTGTGTGTGTGTGATTCATATTTAAATAAAAAGATTCAAATAAATGCAAGGATTGTTTAAGGCAAGGATTGTATAAAGTGTTGCATGATTTGCTGTATTCTTCACTCTAGTAGTGGTGGTAGTAGTAGTAGTTGTACCCAACAGCTTTATACCCCAATAAATCATGTTTGAAATGATTCGTCAATCTTAACCCATAACTGTTGTTATACCCAGATAAACTGAATTCCTTCATTACTAATCGGTGTGTGTGTTTTATGTTACTGTGATTATTGCATGATTATGATTAGTATGTAAAAACTGAAAGAGTGTTTCGATTCCAAGAGAGAGGGGGATAATGATTTGATTATGATGTTGCATATACTCACACTCTCTCCTCACAACAATAGCAGGGCCACGTGGAGTGGTTTTTATAGAGTGTTTACTTTAACTATACAAAACAGCACACACACTAAGCATAAGCAGGTCCTACTGGCATAAGCAATGCCTACATAAAGCAGCACACAGTAAAAAGTTCACCTACACCTAAAGCAGCACACAGTAAAAAGTTCACCCCACACCTAAAGCAGCACACAGTAAAAAGTTCACCCCACACCTAAAGCAGCACACAGTAAAAAGTTCACCCCACACCTAAAGCAGCACACAGTAACAAGTTCACCCACACCTAAAGCAGCACACAGTAAAAAGTTCACCTACACCTAAAGCAGCACACAGTAAAAAGTTCACCTACACCTAAAGCAGCACACAGTAAAAAGTTCACCCCACACCTAAAGCAGCACACAGTAAAAAGTTCACCTACACCTAAAGCAGCACACAGTAAAAAGTTCACCTACACCTAAAGCAGCACACAGTAAAAAGTTCACCTACACCTAAAGCAGCACACAGTAAAAAGTTCACCCTAACCCTACACCTAAAGCAGCACACAGTAAAAAGTTCACCTACACCTAAAGCAGCACACAGTAAAAAGTTCACCTACACCTAAAGCAGCACACAGTAAAAAGTTCACCTACACCTAAAGCAGCACACAGTAAAAAGTTCACCTACACCTAAAGCAGCACACAGTAAAAAGTTCACCCCACACCTAAAGCAGCACACAGCCCATCAAGGATTTCCTGCACTTTCCAGTCAGTCGGCCTGTGCCAGGTTCTAGTTCTTCTGGGAGACAGCTGAGAATTAGCTGTGCTGACTGGTTTTATTCCTCTCCACAACATACTGTGCATACTAATTATGAACCATAGCTTTTCCAATAGCTTAAACCAAAGTAACCAGTCTTGAGTTGTCCAAGTGATGCCAAGTGAATGAATGACGGATTCACTGCTTGATCCTGATTCGTCCAACTCAACAGTTTGATCTGATTCGCTCATTTCAGAACCTTCTCATACACACTGTGACAGCATCTTTAACAGACTGCGTCACAAAGAGAGGGGAGAGGTAAAGAGGGGGGGGGGGGGGGATAGGGTGACTTTAAAGACTGGCCGCCCTACTGGACTGTAGGACTGGAATGTTCCTACATGCCGACATTAGCATGTTTCGGACATTCCAAGACCTACCTCAGCGAAGAGACTGGGGCATCACATGACGTGTTTCTACAGCTGGGCCGGGTGACGGCAGACGCACGGAACAGCCGAACAGGGAGTGGCGGTGAAGAGGGGGTTGGGGGAAGGGGAGGGAGGGTGGCGCGGTGTCGGCGCGACCTCAAAGGCCGGACTTTGGACTGGATGGAACAGTGAGGGAGATAAGAAAGGGTAGGGGTGTGTGTGTGGGGGGGGGGGGGGGAGGTGGAGTGAAGGGATGGGGAGGGAAGGAGACAGAGTGTGGGTGGTGGGGGTGACTCTGCCGGCATACTATAAATTATATGTGAGCTTTACGTCAACTTTTCATTGTTTATATAACATACACCATAAATGAATCGATTTCATTGGAGATAATAGCGGATATGAAGGAATATCACTCTCAAACCAATGGAAAGATTGCACTGGCTCTTAGTGCTGCAGCCTTGGGGCCAGTTGGCCTTTGGGACCCATCCCAACGCGACTGTCCTAAAACCCTCTAGGCCGAGCATGGGGATATAACTTGGGCAAGACTATCATTCCACGACAATCAAATTCTAGCTCAGATAATCAGGACAGCTTTAGCCTCCTCTACTGTTGTGGTGGACATAGTATGGCAATACTGACCACCATGCACACTAAAATGATCAAGAGGATGACGCCCGGACACTACAGGGTGAGCAGTGAGGAGATTGGTGATTGTAGACAGTTTGTTAAAGTAATCATTTTTCACATCTTAGTGTTACCGTTCGAGAGGAAGGAGAGAGGGGGAGTCGCATGGTGAGCTGGAGGAAACAGGGCAGGTCAAGCGTGGAATCAAAGAACAGTTGAAATAGATAAGTACAGTGAAAGAAAATCGTTTGATAGACATTGTAAAAGAGAAGTCATTCATTTGACAAAATGAAACAAACGATGATGAATATAGAAAGCCACAAAATCAACGTTCCCAGTTAGTTTTGGTGACACACTTTCGTGCAGGTAAGGTTTCATCAAATCACAGCCAAAATGTACATGCTTAACTGTCACATCAATGGAACAAATGCACTTGATATTAGATAACATTGATTTTAATCACAACACTGAAACCAATACACTTGATGTTAGGGCGATATATAATTAGTAATGAATCTTACATTCTGAAAATAAAACTTGAGACAGGTATGTAAATCGGCCCAAAGTCTCTCTAGAGAGAGTCCACTTACGTACGAGGTTTTAGAGTTGATCGGAAGCACTTATACGAGTGTCTTACTCATTTCCTTGTACGGCAATGGCACATTTAGTATGCAGGTAGTGTGTATGTTGCTTATTGCCCCACAGGATGAGAGGACTGTGGTAGAGGAGGTGGTCTCCTCTGAGTTTGTCAGTGACGTGCTGCCCACACTACGGGCCTGTGACCTGAATGGAGTTACTTGCTTCAGTCACAACGATGACGTTCGGACCCGCATTGACAGACGGAACGGAGAGACTGTGCATGTGAGTTTTAGTGTTTCCATCAGAGCAACAACAACAACAATGGTGAAGATGGTGGTGATGAAAAATGAATCAGTTATGAATAGGAATAGTGATGATGATGATGATAATAGTTATGATAACAGTAATAATGCGCATCACACCTCCTAGGCATAAACATACATCCATCAAGTGTATCTCATACTGCATCATACTCGAGCAAGCTTGTACATAAATAAACACGCTAACAAAACCATTCAATCGAGAAATGACTTGAATTGAGTCATTATTGACACATATCTATATCTGCGAGTGTGTGTAATTTATGAAGTGGCTTATAGTAGTATTTGTGAGTTTCTCTCTTTCTCTCCCTCCACCCCCCCCCCCCCCTCTCTCTCTCTCTCTCTCTCTCTCCCATATTCTTATATATTCTATTTCAAGAAATAAAGTTGGTGGTACATTCTATATAAGTTTTATATCAGACAACATGTTAAAATATTATATGTTTTATATACTTACGTATGCTTTTCCATGAAACACTTACGTTTATTGCACTTGTTTCATTTTGTTTCATGACTTTTTCTTGCGAGTGCGTGTGTGTGTGTGTGTGTGTGTGTGTGTGTGTGTGTGTGTGTGTGTTGGGTAATTGTGTACTTTTGTTTTTGTCTCACCTGATGCAATTTCTCTTTTATGAGAGTTCATTTACCTGATCTGATGTGATCTGATTCTACCTTGCCTTGCCTTGCCTCATCTCACCTCATCTCATCTTTTCTTTTCTGTTTCTCATGCTGATTTATGTTGCACACAGCAACGAGTGTATGATGCAGCAACTGTGAGCCTGGAGAACGCCGCACGGAGCCATTGCCTGTGGGAGAAAGAAGACGTGCAGAGTTTCTTCAGTGGCTACGATGTCGAGGACGACGGGCAACACATGCGCGTGCTCGTGCTCTTGATCTCTTTGATACGCACGGTGCGCGACTTGCACAAGAAAGGCTGGATTGCTCGGGACTTGCGGGAAGAGAGTATCCTGGTTGACAAGTCCACTAATGAGGTACGGGTCAGGCACTGCCACAGTTAGTGTCAGCTTTATGACGACAGCCTCACCCCCTCTCTGAACAAGGAGTATGATTGTGTACATGTTTCACGATCCTTCCTCTGTAAGCTCATAAACGTAAGACAGTATCGGTGTCTGATGTTGCCAGGGTTCATTACGATTTCCCTGTCTGATGTTGCCAGGGTTCGTTACGATTTCCCTGTCTGATGTTGCCAGGGTTCGTTACGATTTCCCTGTCTGATGTTGCCAGGGTTCGTTACGATTTCCCTGTCTGATGTTGCCAGGGTTCATTACGATTTCCCTGTCTGATGTTGCCAAGGTTCATTACGATTTCCCTGTCTGATGTTGCCAAGGTTCATTACGATTTCCCTGTCTGATGTTGCCAAGGTTCACTACGATTTCCCTGTCTGATGTTGCCAGGGTTCACTACGATTTCCCTGTCTGATGTTGCCAAGGTTCACTACGATTTCCCTGTCTGATGTTGCCAAGGTTCACTACGATTTCCCTGTCTGATGTTGCCAGGGTTCATTACGATTTCCCTGTCTGATGTTGCCAGGGTTCATTACGATTTCCCTGTCTGATGTTGCCAGGGTTCATTACGATTTCCCTGTCTGGTGTTGCCAGGGTTCATTACGATTTCCCTGTCTGATGTTGCCAGGGTTCATTACGATTTCCCTGTCTGATGTTGCCAAGGTTCATTACGATTTCCCTGTCTGATGTTGTCAAGGCATGAAGCAGTGTCAGTGGCTGATACTGACCAAATTTTAAATGATAAAACAGTTTCAGTGTCTGACATTGTTATGGCTGAAGACTAAAGTTCCCGTGTGTGATATTGTTAAGGCTTAAGACAATTCCAGTGTCTGCTATTGCCAAGTCGTAGGACAGTTTCATTGTCTGATATTGCCCAGGCTTGAGACAATTTCAGTATCGGATATTCCCAAGGCTTAAGGCACTGTCATTGTCTGATATTTTCAAAGCATACGACAGTATCAGCATCTAATAATGTTCTGGTGCCTGATGTTGCCAATGATTAGAACGACAGTTCCAGTGCCTGATGTTGCCAAGGCCGAAGACAGCATCAAAGCTTAAGACAGTGTCATTGAAAAGCTCAAGACAATTGTGCTGTCTGAGGTAATCAAAACCTTCAGACAGTTGTCACCACAGGCCATGGGATTTTCATCCCTCGAGCTCTTGCCTATGCCATGTGCTCAAATCATCAGCCAGCAATGCTACACGTGAATTGATGTTAACATTCACTTAGTTGACACTGTGATCAGTAGACCAAAAGTTGCACGGCCCACTATTCGTTATTGTAGCGTGAATTATGATTAAACTGGAAATGGTGGAGTGGTGGGGAGGTTGTAGTATAGTGCTTCTTCGTTTGGTTAACTACACTTGCCATGTTTCTTCGTTTGGTAAAATACACTTCTCATGTTTCTTCGTTTGGTTAAATACACTTATCATGTTTCTTCGTTTGGTAAAATACACTTCTCATGTTTCTTCGTTTGGTTAAATACACTTATCATGTTTCTTCGTTTGGTAAAATACACTTGCCATGTTTCTTCGTTTGGTTAAATACACTTGCCATGTTTCTTCGTTTGGTTAAATACACTTGCCATGTTTCTTCGTTTGGTTAAATACACTTGCCATGTTTCTTCGTTTGGTAAAACACACTTGCCATGTTTCTTCGTTTGGTTAAATACACTTGCCATGTTTCTTCGTTTGGTAAAATACACTTATCATGTCAAGCTGGTGCAGAGAGGGGTTCATCTGGTTTGCATCAGTTTGACATGGTGCAGTATATGACACACAAAAGACCTTGGACCTTCACTCACCCGTCCAGACAATTGTTAAAACCCCTCTGTTCAATTCATAGGTGATCCTTGCACGGATTGGCAGAATGCATCGTTTGCCATCAACAGACTCTTACTTTGTGGATGAAGTCCCCAAGGACAGTTTCAGAAGGTAGGACATAAAGAGAAGGAATTCCTCTATTTGAATATTTAGTTATAGTAGTTGTAGTGGTCGTAGTGGTCGTAGCAGTAGTTGTATAATTTTCTCCAGGCACATGTGCTAAATACACATGAACGTATAAGCGTATATTCGTGTTATTAGGTTAGTTATGATTCAGAAAGGTGCACTTGCTCTGAAGCCAGGGATCTGTTCTGGTCAGAGTGGATTTGAACTCTCATACACACGCACGCATGGTCACACATATACACATGCACTAATCATTAGCTTAATGACAGAACTGTTGGTATACATGTGTGAATGAAATATTATGTGTACATGTTTAAGGAACATATAATTTTGTGCTTCCAGCATAGCGGTATAGTGAAGTGATAAAACAACCGGACAATTTTACGTTAAATCGTCGAAGATTTGATTGTAGGCCAATACCAGACTTAACTGTGAAAGAATGGATGAAGATATTTCAATATGAAAATTTCCACTAATAGCAAACACACTATTAGAAAAGAAAACCTATAATACGAATATGATTTATTAGGGTTTGAATTTGAGCTTGTCTTAATTTCGTTGACCGGGGCGCGAGAGGGTACCAGTGTGCCAAGGGCAGTAACTCTGAGTGCGTCCTTTTTTTTCTTTTTTTCTTGGAATATGTAAAATGCTTTCAGCAGACACCAAAGAACATTTTAAGACAAGTCTACATCATTCCTGGGGGGCGGGGGGGGGGGGGGGGGGGGGGGGGGGGGTGTTCACGGTAACCCCTTCGGACTTGTGGACTAGTACCAGCTGAGTGGTGCCTGGACAATGCCACTAGGTAACGACAATAATCGTTTAGATGGAGAATCATGCTGAATGAGTTTGGTATGTGCGTATTATGGTTTTTCTATAGTTCTTAATACTGTGAATTGTTTACATGTGTTGGTGTAATCTTGTATACTCTCTTGGATACTTTTACATGTGTTTAAAACGTATATTTTATGTTTTTATTGCGAGAGCATGAGCTGCACGAAGACATGTTAATACACCTTTGGAAAAAAGAAAGTTGACTTGATGGTGTGCAGGCTGGGCCCTGAAGTGCTGGTCAGCGGGCGGTACGGAAGGGAGAACGATGTCTTCCAGCTGGGCACACTTATTCTGCAGTTGTACCGAATCCTTGCCATCACCCAAAACAGCCCTTCTGCAGAACGTCGAGACTTTGCTCCTTGCCCCAGTTACCCCGCTGAAAAGGTGTTGTGGTGGTTTAATTCCAAATTGTACAAAAACAAAACCCCAGACGAAAATGTTACTGCTTATAGGTTGAGATACTGGCTTATCCAGTTACACATGTGGATAGTTATATCGCGCCTGACCTAGGTCAGAGACAGGCTCTGAGCGCTTTACAAGCACGGAGTCATTTACACAACAGGCTGTGAACCTGCGTAAAGCCAAGAGAGCTGCCTTCATTTCCTGTGTTATACATTCAGACTTAAGTCACACACACACACACACACACACACACACACACACACACACACACACACACACACACACACACACACACACTTGTAGATCAGACTGAATGTTACTGTGAAATTTTGCTAAATGTGGAATTGTGGCAAGTGTAGGGTTCGATGCTCTACGCTCAGATTCTCGCTTCCTCGGCGAACGCTTTACTGGGCCACCACCTTCCATTCATGATAGACAGCTGTGTCCGACTATGACCAACAGAACAGCAGAGGAAGCAAGCGGGCAAATGGACCATCTGAGGCAGAATTTGATTATAGTGGAGTGTATTGCTCAAATTACAATAAGTTTATGTCAGTATCTTACATCATCCAAGCGTTGAACGATTGAATGTATATATATATATATGCAGCTGGCTAACTACATCCGTGACCCTAACCGGGAGGAGGAGCCCTTAGAGCTGTGCCCTGGGTGGCTGAAGGAGCTGTCCGATCGGTGTCGGCATGCAGACCCCGAGAAACGACCCACGGCCAGTCAGCTGTTGGACAGCCTGGAGTCACACCAGCGTGATCCCGTGACTCTTTCTGTTGGGTGAGAGAGACAGGCAGACAGACAGGCAGACAGACAGACGGACAGACGGACTGGCAGGCAGACATACAGACGGAGACAGGGACAGACAAAGAGAGACAGCGAGACAGAGACATATAGTATGAAGAATGCAGAAGAAGCCATCCCGGATGTACAGTTGCATTTATATCCGAACCACACCAAGTGCTGATGACGTCAGCCCTTCCCTATAAATTAATCATCCCCGAATCGTTTTTTTTAATCTAAGATTCGTATAGAAAGGGTAAAAAATACTTCAAATTCACGAAAAAAACATAAAAAGTCCGCAACGCTGCATATTGGATAGCTGATGCGTATTCCTGTGTTTACATCGTCTCTTACAGACTGTTAACTGTGCAAACGACATACAGACTATTAACTGTGCAAACGACATACAGACTGTTAACAGACTATTAACTGTGCAAACGACAGACAGACTGTTAACTGTGCAAACGACATACAGGTTATTAACTGTGCAAACGATATACAGACTGTTAACTGTGCAAACGACATACAGGTTATTAACTGTGCAAACGATATACAGACTGTTAACTGTGCAAACGCAGGTAGGAAGGTACGTGTCCTGATGAAGATTTTTTTCTTTCTTATTATGAATCTACTTATATCTTCAATGAGTGCACTGAATTGAAAAAAGGATGCAAAATGATGCAGCGCCCGTATGTTTGCATTGTTGTGAAGGACAGTGAACAGCTTTTAAAATCTATATATTTAAACACAGAGATAGAAAGAGAGATAGATAGACAGATAGATAAGCATCTTTGCAAAGTTTTAATTTCAGTGATGGGAGATTTGTTCACATGCACATGTTTTCCACCGTTACCTTATTTGCGCTCTGTGTGTGTATGTTTTTGTGTGTGCGTGCATGCATCACGTGAGTGCTATAGACGTACATGACGATGTGGATGTTGTGCAGCAAAGACAGTCAGATTGCCGATCCACACCACACAGGACCAGCCCAGCAAGGAATGACGTCCAACGTGCAGCCGAGGCGGAGGCAGCTTTCAGCACGACAGTTAGCACGACCCAGATCCAGGTCCAAATCCCCCCTCAGGAACTTCACAACCAGACCCCGTCGAAGGAGCATTTGGAGGACCATGAAGGCAAGATTTACGAGGAAAAAGACAAATCGAAAGCAACGTGGGACTTTTACGAATGGCGTCGTTTCTGAGGAGACTGAGGTGGAGGTAAACTGGTCTGACGGTCATGTCAGTGATAATTCATCTGACAGCGGATCACCAGTTGAATTACAGTGTGGTGACATGATTCCTGATCCTGATCAAACCTTACTGAAGACCGTTTATCATGACTGTCAAAGCAGCTATGATCCACTCAGCAGCACAACAGTAGCTGGCTTGCAGTCTGTTGACAAGACCAATAACTGTGATGTTACTGTTCCCAAGATCAAAGCGAGTAAAAATGACTCTCTCCTTTTCCCCTCAGAGATGACGACAAATCAGTTGGAACGGACTAGAGCACAGTCTGTTGCAACACCATGTGCAGGTTTTCCTAAAGAACGTCTTCGCCTGGCAAGCCCTGTGAGAACAGACAGACACTCGTCTTTCTTCACTAGCAGCACGTTTCTCGCAGAATGTGCTCCCCAAACCAGCAGGCAACACCATGTCCCAAGCAGAGGGAATACACACGGTTCAGCTCATGTGCTATACTATAGATTTCCGACTCGTGGATCGCACGACAAAAACACTCAACCTGGTACACTCTCTTTGTTTCCAATACATCTTCCGTCTCCACGTGGGCAAAACCTTAATCCATATGATCCCGGTGATGACAAAACAGCAAGTGATGACGACTCCTCGCTGAGAGGGACTGGAACAGACATTTCAACAGAAGACAACAAGCAGAGTGACGTTGGTATAGAACCGTCTGCTTGTGTCAGACCAGACAAGACAACTACGATCCCATCAGATCGAGAAATGTCGACAAACACTTGGTCCGGCTTAGGGAGGACTGCTGGTTCAGACCAAGACACACACAAGAAAACACATTTTCAGCACAGTAACTCAGAAAAGACCCAGCTGCGGCAATCTGATTCCAACATTGTGCACTTAACTCCTCACCATGGCAAAACACTTCCTTCATCAGAAGATCCACTGAGTCACGAAGAAAACATAGGGAATGCAGCAAAACGGAAGACACGACATACAAGAAACCAATTTGATCCAAAAGAAAACCTTGAAAATGCAGATTCCTCAAGTCCAAAACAAGAAGACAGTGCAGTCACGGCACAAGCAGAATACACCAACAATGAAGCGATACGTGCCGACTGTAAAGATGATCGCTGTGATGTGTATGCTAACGAAGTTGAAACGTGGAAAGTTCTCAGATCAGGTCCCGTGTCCAGCGACTATCAGATGTCACATGACACCGACGTGGATGAAGAAAGCGATATCCACATGAACGAAGAGAGCTTAACCATGAAGCCTGTTGCAAGCACACAGACTAAGAGAGATCCTTCATCGCCCCTTCCTCCCATACCGCACAGTGACAACGCGACTTACTCAAGACTCTCACAGAACCGATTATTGCCTGCATCAGGGAGACCTGCTCCTCACAGCAGGACAGTTCACTGTGTGACACAGTCTGTGTGTCAGAGAGCATCAGCTCTTGGTCAGACGGATACTGCTGCATTGAAGAGAACAAGTGATCATCAGAGCGTGACAACCCGCTCCATCACACCCACTGTTGTGCAGAGTGGGTCTTCCACACAACATGCAACAACTACACTTGCTCCAAAGGGAAAACGTGGAAATGCAGATTCCTCAGGTCCAAAACGGGAAGAGGAGACTGACACAAAGGGAGAAGGATCAAAACAAGAAATGGGGAGACAGTTCAGTTCAAACAGAAAGTCTGAGATGGAAACGATTTCCGGGGACTCTCACGCTGACGAAGATAACATCTACATGAACGAAGGAGACAGCTGTCAAAAGGTCTGTGACGTACACACTGAACTTGACCCTGACAATGCCCCAGACAGCGAATCAGTACAACAGGGGAAGACCTCTATCAGTGAAGAGACACAGTGCAATGGCCCCTCAGACCATCCTGAAACCCAAAGGTCTGTTGCATGCACACGAACTGGGAGAAATCGAATGTCATCAATTCCACTGATACCGAACAATGTTCATGTGGAACACTCAGGTCTTGCTCAGAGCAGATCGTTGTCTGCATCAAAAAGACCGACTTCTCGGAGTGCAGCGGTTTCAAACATGACACAGTCTGTGAGTCAGAGAGCATCAGCTCTTGGTCAGAGGGATACTGCTGCATTGAAGAGAACAAGTGATCATCAGAGCGTGACAACCAGCTCCATCACACCCACTGTTGTGCAGAGTGGGTCTTCCACACAACATGCAACAACTACACTTGCTCCAAAGGGAAAACGTGGAAATGCAGATTCCTCAGCTCCAAAACGGGAAGAGGAGACTGACACAAAGGGAGAAGGATCAAAACAAGAAATGGGGAGACAGTTCAGTTCAAACAGAAAGTTGAGGATGGTTCCCACAACAACTGGTCCAATAGACACTGCCATCTCGGCACAAGCAGAATACACTAACAGTGAAGCGATACTTGTCGACCATAAAGATGATCACTGTGGCATGTATGCTAACGAAGCTGAGACTAACGGGTTTACTGATTCTGAACAGAAAACCCTAACTGTAATCCCTGCAATAGACATAGTGTACAGATCAGATCCCATGTCTGGGGACTGTCAGATGGCACATGACTCTGATCCGGGTGAAGAAAATGGTACCTACATGAACAATGTGGACGTTGGAAGCTCAAGCTTTGCACAGAGCCAATCGTTGTCTACATCAGAGAGACCCTTTTCTCTCAGTGGGACGATTCAATGCTTGATGGAGTCCAGGCCTCATCTGGATGTGACAACATCTTCAGTGACTGACCATGACCAACGTTCCGCTACAAACGAGGCCACTGACAGAGACAACAGCAGCCACCAAACCTCCACTGAGTCTAACAGGCAGGACACTGTCTATGAAGTGTCCTCCTTGCCAATGAGGCCAGATGACCATATGTACTCGGATCTGTTTTCAGCTGATTCCAGTTAGAAATACCAAATATAGTTGATCCGGTTCGTTAAAATGATGATGGTGATGGAGATAAGGATGATGCATTTAGGTTTCTGTTCTGAAGAAAGGGACAGTTTGCATAGATTATCGATAACGATCTATATCACAGATAATGTATTTACATGACAAGGGTAATGTAGTTGTCAGTGTTTTGTTGCACTGATCTGACAAACACCTCTATTTTCGATGCCTCATTGTCAATAACCCTGAGATTTAGAACAACAGTGAGTTTGATTATTGCCAAATGTATTGTCTGTCTATATCTGTCTATATTCTAATGTCTGTTTTATTGCGATATTCAGAGAGAAAGGGCAGACATAAAGGAAATATTTGAAGGGGAAATTAATTTTATGTATTTGTACAGCATTGATTTCAACTGACATCTCGAACATATATTTGAAGTACCTGCTTGTGTAAGTATTTTATCCCGTGGTTTTGTTCTGTCTACAACTTACCCATTTTAATAGATTTTTTTCTTGCGGATGTGATCATAAAAATCCATCACCAATGTCCACGGTTGACAAATGCAGAAAAACATGTCATGACAGCTTTCTCTTCTCTGTTCAGTGTTGCTCCTCTTCGTTTGCAGTTTCGTTTTCTTAGTTCAGAGTTGTCTTTTCTTCGTTTGCAGTTTCGTTTTCGGTTTATGTGACGAAGAGACAATTGGTCTGGAATGAGTAGAAACACGGGAGCGAGCACATGTGCGTGCGTGTGTGATAGGTAAGTGGGTGAGAAAAGTCTCAGATTACCTCTCTCTGCCTGATTTTTAAAACAGTCGACATGCGATTCCGATGGGTAACATATCTTTCATTAATTCTTCCTGGCAACCTTGTTTTGGTTTAATCTTCAATGGACATCTTTTTAATTTTCATTCCCATGTTTGACAGTTTCCTGTTTAAACAAGACATGAGTTTTTACAAGACTTCCTGCTCCGGGTTGTCATATCACTTTGTATTCATTTCCTTGGTGAATTGTTTTGACTGGAACAGGATTTCTTTTTGTCACAGCATTTTGTGATGGGTGGTGTCGCTCCCAACATTTGATTTGATATATATATTCATATTTTTTCAGTTTATTTGTAACAATCACTTTTTTTTTCCAAAAGAAACAACAAAAGCTGATAGTTTTCCATTACAATCATTACCAAGAATGTTTCTTCTGCTGTTGTTGCGCTGCTCAGTTTTACGATCGATATATCCATGGTATAAATCAGTACGTTTGAATTAGAAACTATTCTCAGATAATTTAACTGTGACTCTGGGATAAAAAAAAAATACAACAACAACCTGATTCCTTTTTTATTTTTCAATGCTGCCCCCCACCCATTCCCCCTTTCCTCCCTGTCTCACTGTATATGGTATTAATACAGTTTGTATATTTTGTACAATGTTTGCTGAATATGCTGCACAGAGGCTATGCAAAAACGTATCACTGAATCTTTTTAACTCACTCAGTACGGCCAGTCCTCTCTTCTCCTCCACACAGACCCCTCGGATGTCCAGTGGGTGTCTGAATGACCCAACCTTTAGCTTCCGTCGTCAGAATTGTGGTATTCTTTGTCAACATTCACCTCTTCAGTATAAGAGCCTTCCGCTTGCAATATTTTGATGATGGTAATTGGGGTGAAACGCTGTTAACGTCATCTCTTTCGCCGTTCGTATGGAGAGAGTTAACATTACACACTTTGTTGCGCTAAGAACGCCTGCCAAAATATGATACATGCTTGTATTGTAAAATCAGATCTTATGTGATCAAAATCCCTGTCAGAATATGAGTGTGTGTCAGGTGGACATCATCCAGTTTTTGTTGTTGGTGGTGGTGGTGATATTGTTTGTACTGTTTGTTTTCCTCAAAGGGTTGCCAAAATATAAAATTGTGCGAAATGGGTATCATACATTTTTTACAATATTGATGTCTTTTTTTCGTTAAAAAGTCTGCAAATTTACTTTTTCTCAAGTGGACATAACATATTGGATTTTCTCGATTTGTTTTTGTTTTATCTTCTCAAAGAGCTTGCCAAAGTATATCTTCTGATTCATTCAGCATGTGAAAATTTAATGTAGTAACAAGTGGACCTGGCACAAGACAACCAGACAGATTAAGCACTGCCAGTAGTTTCTA
Organism: Babylonia areolata; assembly: GCF_041734735.1. Taxonomy (NCBI): domain Eukaryota; kingdom Metazoa; phylum Mollusca; class Gastropoda; order Neogastropoda; family Buccinidae; genus Babylonia; species Babylonia areolata. The sequence continues at coordinate 18,886,189 of NC_134892.1, forward strand.
GCGTCCGTTTCGAGTTTCGACGGTAAGTCGTGACTTCAGCAGTAGATCCAACAATGAACGATTGTACGAATATAGTTCTCCAGAATTCCTTGTTTTACTCTTGATCATCAGTTCAAGGCATTTATGTTCTGGGAAAACACACTTGGGGAAAAAAACCCACAAGAAGACAGTAAGTCTCTTGTGTCGGATATTCCATCATGTCCACGTACATACCACGAAACATTAAAAGCTTTCTCTGTTTGCATTTGGATTTGAGTTTTGGAGGTACACTGAATATTTATGGTGGTTTTAGAGATACACAGATTTCTTGCACAAAAGTTGTAAAATGGTGCTAAATGAAGTGTGTATTTTTCTATACTTTTGTTTTTCACAGAGTGTGTTTTTGATGTTTAAGTCATTTTGGTTAGCGCCCAGCTGACCACAACGATCCACATCGGCGCTGATTTGTCATTCTATTTATCGGCGCTGATTTGTCATTCTATTTATCGGCGCTGTTTTGTTATTCTATTTATCGTTGCTGATTTGTCATTCTATTTATCGGCGCTGTTTTGTTATTCTATTTATCGGCGCTGATTTGTTATTCCATTTAACGGCGAAATCATTCTGTTTATCGGCGCTGTTTTGTTATTCTATTTATCGGCGCTGATTTGTCATTCTATTTATCGGCGCTGATTTGTCATTCTATTTATCGGCGCTGTTTTGTTATTCTATTTATCGTTGCTGATTTGTCATTCTATTTATCGGCGCTGTTTTGTTATTCTATTTATCGGCGCTGATTTGTTATTCTGTTTAACGGCATTGATTTGTTATTCTGTTTATCGGCGCTGATTTGTCATTCTATTTATCGGCGCTGATTTGTTATTCTATTTAACAGCGTTGATTTGTTATTCTATTTAACGCCGCTGATTTGTTATTCTGTTTATCGGCGCTGATTTGTTATTTCATTTATCGGCGCTGATTTGTTATCTTGCTATCAGATCCTTACGCAAAGTATTTTGTGATGTGTACAGTACTACTCACAGTTCTTTTTGTTGACGTTGTTGTCGGTGCTACCGCTCCAAATCTGTCACCCCATTATGATCTCTTCATTGTGATCGTTTTTTTCTCACTGTTTTTCATCTGTTTGAACAAGGGGTGAAGATCGGGGAGAACACAAAACTGGTGCAGTGCAGAAGATTGAAGTCTTTCGTTTTGTTTCACGTTGACACGGCTTCCGCTCAGCTGCTTGTTCGTTCTTTTGTTCATGATCTAAACACATATAAAAAAAAAGTATTTTCAGAATTCAAATAGACGGGTGCAATAGCCGAATGGTTAAAGCGCTGGACTTTCAATCTGAGGGTCCTGGGTTCGAATCTCGGTGCACCTGGTGGGTAAAGGGTGGAAATTTTTCCGATCTCCCAGGTCAACATATGTGCAGACCTGCTAGTGCCTGAACCCCCTTCGTGTGTATGCGCACGCAGAAGATCAAATACGCACGTTAAAGATCCTGTAATCAATGTCAGCGTTCGGTGGGTTATGGAAACAAGAATATACCCAGCATGCACCCCCCCCCCCCCGAAAACGGAGTATGGCTGCCTACATGGCGGGGTAAATAAAAAAAAACAAAAACGGTCATACACCTAGAATGTTACATGTCTGTCTGAGTGTGTATGTGTGTGCGTCTGAAATCTGATTGAATGACACAGGAAACGAATGATGAACACCCAGTGGCAGCCGTCAGTCGGCTCTACCCAGGTAGGCAGCCTGTGGTGCAAATGTCCCCGTGTATGTAAAGTGCTTAGACCTTGGTCTCTGACCGAGGATAGGCGCTATATAAGTATCCACATCAATCAATCAATCAAAATATTGGCATAATACAAAAAGGCTTAATGGTTTGTATTTTATAATCCTTTTCCAGTATTCGTCATTGCTTTGTTCCCTTACTGCATAATACATTTCATGATAATAATTAATTTTTTTATCCACGCCGCTCATACAAGGTCACACCCGGGTTCATCTGTCGTGGTCCCAGCGTCAGCAGTCCGCAGCGAACCATCGTTGTTAGGACGCAAGCTCTCCACACACCAGAGGAGACCCAGCACTGCTGCTGAGTCACTTCAGTGGTGTTCAGCAGTGTCTTTCTGGTTTAACGTACCTAGGACACCGCTAAACCCCTACTGACGACAACCATGGCTAGGTCGCGGAGCCTGACTGAGTAAGGGTCCCTCCCAGAGAGGAGACCGCCACCTCGTCCCTCCAACAACAGCCTCCCATGAATCTACCGACACTGAAAACATTGACAGGACTCGCCCCAAGCACGGAAGTAGAAGGGTATCAAAACCTAGGTCACCATGAGAGCAGGGCATGAAAGGCCACATAATTTAGGACTTTCTTTTTAAATTGGTGATGAAGGAGAAGGAGAGGAGGATGACGATGATGATGACAATGCTGCTATGGAGGTCCATGTAGGCTTGTGACAACATGACAAGGCTGTGCTCTATGCCTCCTGTCATAATGACATTCCCCCCGTCAACCAGGCCTGAGAGACACAGACACTTGCAGTGCTGGTCAGGAAGTTAGAGCAAAACACCCAAAGACGCATCCGTGAAGTGAATGATACTCAACTGTGTGGTCCCAGTATCCCCATTTAAGCCCACAGCACACTCAACTCTGGGTAGGATTCGGCCGCGAGCCGAAAAACCCACCTCCGCTGGGATTCGAACCCGCGTCCTCCAAGCTGTCATTCCGCGATGTTAACCACTTCTCCATTGTTGCATTACTGGAAAAGTTTTCGTAAAAAAAAAAAAAAAAAAAAAATATATATATATATATATATATATATATATATATGTGTGTGTGTGTGTGTGTGTGTGTGTGTGTGTGTGTGTGTGTGTGTATTAAAAGAGAAAAAAGAAAACAAAACACACCAATCTGTCAGATATTCCACATTTTCGGAACGATCACGTTCCTTCCTCAAGGGATAAGTTGTTTACATGTTACCAGGGTCACTATATATATATATATATATATATATATAGAGAGAGAGAGAGAGAGAGAGAGAGAGAGAGTGTGTGATATGGTAATTTTTCATCTTTAAACGCAACTGCATCAGAATGTGAAAAGCTTCCAAAAGATTAATGTGCTACCTCAACACTGCAGCAATGGCAGGATCGTGGTCAGAACACGTGTGTGCAAACAAAGTGAGTTTATGCATCAACCTGCGAACAGTGACATCATTACATGCTTCATTTCTGCTGGAGTCATGCAAGGCTTCGCAGCTGTGGTTTATTTGTGCTTCACAATCAAAACATTGCACATTGCAGCAGCTAGTTGTTTGGTGTCCATACTGACTGCCAGTTGGGCACTACAATATTGCTTCCATTGGTCTGTTTCTCACTCTTTGTCTCTGCTTACCAGTCTGTGCCTGTCTTGACTCTGATAAAGTACACGTTCTCTCTCTCTCTCTCTCCCTAAAGTTCACTCTGATTGCTCTCTCTCTCTCTCTCTCTCTCTCTCTCTCTCTCTCTGTCTTTGGCAGTGAGCACCCCCCTCCCCGCCTGTTATTGCAATGTGTATTTTTTAGACTTCTGTTTTATATTCATATTAGTATGGTATTTGTTAACATACACAATATATGCTTATGTGTGTGAGTGTGCGTGAGAGAGCGAGAGAGAGAGGGAGAGAGAATGTGTATGTGTATGTTCTGTGTGGTTTTTGTTGTTGTTGTTGTTTTGTTGTTGCTTTGTGTGTGTGTGTGTGTCTGTGGTTTTTTTTTGTTTGTTTGTTTTGTTGCTGTTTTTCCAATGTCGATTAGTAATACCATGCTTGTGCCAGTGTGTGTGTGTGTGTGTGTGTGTGTGTTATTTGTACCATGATTATGCCTTTATGTAGTATTGTATTCGCACACTATGACTTAAAGTAGCATTGTGTAGTACATGCAGTGACACATATAATGTAGTATTGTGTAGTGTAGACCCTGTTTCAGGGCGGGGACTGCGTGAAGGAAAGCGCGCCAGTGCTTATCTATTATCCTCGATAATAAACAATCTCTCTCTCTCTCTCTCTCTCTCTCTCTCTCTCTCTCTCTCTCTCTCTCTCTCTCTCCCCTACTTCTTCTTCTTCTTCTCTCTTTCTGTTCCCACATTCCAGCCTTCCTGATTGTACTTGACTTTCTTGAAGTCATTTTTCCAGTTCAGTTCATAGTGTCAGTAATGTTATAATTCTCATACATTGTACTATTTGCACAGATGCTTTGCTCAATTTTTACAACAATAAACGTAAAGACTGCTCTTACTTCTTCTGCATTTTTATTGACTACAAATTTGTCTGTCTGTCTGTCTGGTTGGCTGGGTCTGTCTGTCTGTCTGTCTGGTTGGCTGGGTCTGTCTGTCTGTCTGTCTGGTTGGCTGGGTCTGTCTGTCTGTCTGTCTGTCTGGTTGGCTGGGTCTGTCTGTCTGTCTGTCTGGTTGGCTGGGTCTATCTGTCTGTCTGTCTGGTTGGCTGGGTCTATCTGTCTGTCTGTCTGGTTGGCTGGGTCTATCTGTCTGTCTGTCTGGTTGGCTGGGTCTATCTGTCTGTCTGTCTGGTTGGCTGGGTCTGTCTGTCTGGCTGTCTGGTTGGCTGGGTCTGTCGGTCTGTCTGTCTGTCTGGTTGGCTGGGTCTATCTGTCTGTCTGGTTTGCTGGTCATCTGTCTGTCTGTTGGTTGGCTGGGTCTATCTGTCTGTCTGGTTGGCGGGTCTATCTGTCTGTCTGTCGTTGGTGGGTCTGTCTGTTGTCTGTCTGTTGGCTGGGTCTGTCTGTCTGTCTGTTGCTGGTCATCTGTCTTCTGCTGGTTGCTGGGTCTGTCTGTCTGTCTGTCTGGTTGCTGGGTCTGTCTGTCTGTTCTGTCTGTGCTGGGTCTATCTGTCTGTCTGTTGTTGGCTGGGTCTATCTGTCTGTCTGTCTGGTTGGCTGGGTCTATCTGTCTGTCTGTCTGGTTGGCTGGGTCTATCTGTCTGTCTGTCTGGTTGGCTGGGTCTATCTGTCTGTCTGTCTGGTTGGCTGGGTCTGTCTGTCTGTCTGTCTGTCTGTCTGGTTGGCTGGGTCTATCTGTCTGTCTGTCTGTCTGTCTGGTTGGCTGGGTCTATCTGTCTGTCTGTCTGGTTGGCTGGGTCTATCTGTCTGTCTGTCTGGTTGGCTGGGTCTATCTGTCTGTCTGTCTGGTTGGCTGGGTCTGTCTGTCTGTCTGTCTGGTTGGCTGGGTCTGTCTGTCTGGTTGTCTGTCTGTCTGGTTGGCTGGGTCTATCTGTCTGTCTGTCTGTCTGTCTGGTTGGCTGGGTCTATCTGTCTGTCTGTCTGGTTGGCTGGGTCTATCTGTCTGGCTGTCTGGTTGGCTGGGTCTATCTGTCTGTCTGTCTGGTTGGCTGGGTCTATCTGTCTGTCTGTCTGGTTGGCTGGGTCTATCTGTCTGTCTGGTTGGCTGGGTCTATCTGTCTGTCTGTCTGGTTGGCTGGGTCTATCTGTCTGTCTGTCTGGTTGGCTGGGTCTATCTGTCTGTCTGTCTGGTTGGCTGGGTCTATCTGTCTGTCTGGTTGGCTGGGTCTATGTGTATGTCTTTCTGGTTGGCTGGGTCTATGTGTATGTCTTTCTGGTTGGCTGGGTATGTCTGTTCTTCTCTCTCCACTACCTCTCTCCTTTTCTCTACAATATGTGTGATTTCTCTCTCTCTCTGTCTCTCTCTCTGTCTCTCTCTCCGTTTCTTTCCCTCAGTACGGGCGTACAAATGGATCAAGATGTATTTGTGAGGGTGTAGTATGCGAGCGCTTGTGTGTGTGTGTGTGTGTGTGTGTGTGTGTGTGTGTGTGTGCGCGCGCGTGTTTTTGTGTGTGCGTGTGGGGTGTGGGGAGGTGGAAACATGCAACAAGAATCATGTTTCAAAAATGTCCCGTGTTTTAAATTCACCGTGAGACAAATCCATGTCCCGATATTCTTTTACCAGTTCAAAAGACGAAAGTGAGGAAGTATCGACATTTAGGGCGCACACATGCAGAGAGACAAAATCCTATCCCACGCGCACTCACGGACACACAAGCACAGACAGACAAACACACACATCGCATACACCTACACCGTACGCATAACCTTACACTCTCTCTCTCTCTCTCTCTCTCTCTCTCTCTCTCTCTCTCTCTCTCTCTCTCGCTTTGACTGCTGCTGACAATTATTCTCGTCAGTGAAGGGCAGTCACTGGTCTCGCCATAATAAGAGAGAGCTTAAGAGTCGGGATGTCAGTCATTCTTTATTTGAACCTTCATTACTCTTCCAATTGCGTTACTTTCATTTGGCAAAATGAATTTCACCACTTATTTATTTTTAAAGGGTAGAATATTTACATACGAAAGGTTACGGACCATAAAATAAAACATATATATTTTAGTAAAATGTTAAAACATCGAGGGATTACTTGACTTATGCAGGCCACTTATGGTCTGCCACTGTCTTCTCATTGAATACACAGATGGCTGCTTCAGCAAGCACACGCACACATTGAGCAGCTTGACAAATTGTATTGTCTCACTCTTTTCTGTCACACAGATCTCTCTGTGTGAAATTCCAGCTGCTCTCCCCAGGGAGAGTGCGTCGCTACACTGAGAGCGCCACTCTTTTTCTTTCGTTTTTTTTCCTGCCTGCAATTTATATGTTTTCCAATCGAAATGGATTTTTCAAAAGAATTTCGCCGGGGACAACCCTTTTGTTGCCGTGGGTTTTTTTACGTGCACTAAGTGGATGCTGCACACAGAACCTCGGTTTATCGTCTCATCCGAAAGACTAGCTTCTAGACCACCACTCAAGGTCTGGTGGAGGGGGAGAAAATACTGGCGACTGTAGGATTCGAACCAGTGCCCTCATATTCTCTCGCTTCCAAGGCGGAAGCGTTACCACTAGGCCAATAGTCCACATGCTTTGAAAAATCGCTATTTTAGCAGAAAATATAGTTATTTAGTGGTATATAAACGATCGATGTTTTGTTCTGTTTTATTTTCCATTGACAAAAAAAGGAAATCAATGTGCAAACAAAACGAAAAAAAAACCAACAACCCAAAACACCTCCAGTTATCAACTGATGCCTGTTACACTGGCTGTATACTCTGCTGCATGCCGAAACAACAGCGTCACTTCACCATGCCCCTCACAAGAAAACTGTGCAAGTTCCCAAGCGGTGCTCAACTATTTGTGAACCCTGTAGCCTGACGTCACACTGTCCTCGTTTCAGCAGCCAATGGGTTACACCTTCATGTCTTCCAGCACCTGCATGACGTCAGAGAGAGACTGGGAGCAGAAGGCACGGCGCTGCAGCGGGTGGCACGTGCACACCTTGGAACCACGTGACCGTTCCCACAATTCCCCCCACTGATGGAGACTGCCGTCATCCGGGTCCTTGCAGGCCGCTCCCCTCACTGGAGAAAGAATGAAAGAAAGAAAAAAAAAGTGAGAGAGAGAGAGTGTGTGTGTGTGTGTTTGTATGGGGGTGAGGGGGGGGGGCGAGAGAGAATAAGACACACACACACACACACACACACCACCCACCCACCCACCCTACTCCACTCCCCCACCCACCTCCACCCTCCCTCCCCACACATACACACAGGCCCGAACAAATCGGCTCCCCTACCCTGCGGCTGTCCACACAGGGAGGGCGTGTTGAAGAGGGATCCGGTGGGAGGGATGTCCACGTTGTTGATGTCATAGTCCTGGGTGCACACACACTCCGAGCCGTCCAGCATGAACTTGTCGCCCAGGTAACGGTAGGGGGTCAGGTCTGTGTGAGTGCAGGGCTCTGTTGGTGGAACACACAGACAATGACACGGATATGAACACAGATACGGACACGGATGTATCATTGAATACAGGCCATAGAAAAACACAGACAGTTAAGGAGTCAGGTCTCTGTGTGTGAGCGTGTGAATGGGTTTTGCCAGAAGAACGCACAAAGACACGGGGATGAACACGGATACAGACACGGATGTATCACTGAATACAGGCCAAAGGGCACACACACAGACAGACAGGGAATCAGGTCCGTGTTAACGCAGAGTTTGCCAGAAGAATGCACAAAGACATGGACACAGATACGGACACGGATGTTTCATTGATTGTAGGCCACAGACACGGAGAGATCAGGACACAGGTCTGTGTGTGTGCAAGGGTTTGCCGGAAGAATGCAAAGACACGGATGCGGATTTTCATTGAATACAGACCATAGAAGGACACAGACATGTATGCAGGGCTTAGCCGGAAGAACAAACAGACACAGACACAGACTCAGACATGAACACAGATACAGACCCGGATGTTATATTTGAATGCATGCCACGGATACGGATGCGGATGTTTCATTTACGACAGGCCATAGAAGTGCACAGACACAGACACAGACAAATATGGAGTTTGGGCCGTGTGTATGTAGGCTTTGCCGGAAAAATGCATAGACAAAGAAACAGAAATAGACATGGATACGGACACGGATATTTCATTGACTACAGCCCATAGAAGAGACAGAAACAGACAAAATTGACAGTGAGTCAGGTCTGTATGTGTAACAATGACACGGACAAGGACATGGATACGGACACGGGTATTTCATCCAATACAGCCCCCTCGTGATAAGGTACATGGTGCTAAACAAATATTTCAGGGACAGTATGTATAGATATAACAAATACGTGACCCGTAAAAGAGAAAAACAAATCATCAACTGTATCCAGTATGTCTAACTCAACACCACAAAGACGAGGAATGGGGCTGCAAACATTCAGTTCAACTGCATTTTATTTTTTTCTGATTTTGAAGGTTTTATACAACTAAATTCATAACTGTTAATTGATTAACATAATTATTCCTTAGTGGATGACACAGAGAAGGAGCATAATGGAGAGGTAGAAGAAACATGTTATATACATGCACATGTGTAACGTCATAGGATATCTCCCTCATCCATACCTAACATGGTCCATAGACCTTGCTAAAACAATCCTCACAGAAACTGTTGAGGGATGGAGACTGAAGGGAAATAACCGATGGATTGACAACATTTACAGAGACCGAGGCTTTGACACAACTGACAGACCTGGAGCAAGCTGGAGAGCGTATGGGTGTCCTTTTTTTTTTTTTTTTTCTTTTTTAAATGTGTTTGATTAGATATTTGCGAGGAACCAACTAGGTCACCACAACCTTCAACAACGTCATTTCATCTTGAATAAAATCATTCGTCCACATCGTTAGCAACCAGTCTTTCAACCAACCTAACTGCCAAAGAGGAATGACTTTTCGGTTTAACCCTTTAATCCCTGTACGTACGGTCAAAGTACTGGCAATCCAAGGTGCAGTGGTACCCGGTCCTCTTGCAGCGACCTTCAGGGGTGAAGTAATACTCGGCCTTGTACAGCGTGCGCCCTGTGTCTGGGTTGATGCCGCACGTGTGGTGCTCGTCTTCCTCTGCCGGGACACACCGCCACAAGGGAGACAAGAAACGTACACAGAATGGCGGGTGCAATAGGTTAATAGGCTAAAGCATTGGACTTTCAATCTGAGGGTCCAGGGTTCGAATCTCGGTAACGGCGCCTGGTGAGTAAAGGGTGGAGATATTTCCGATCTCCCAGGTCAACATATATGCAGACCTGCTTGTGCCTGAACCCCCATCGTGTGTATATGAAAGCAGAAGATGAAATATGCACGTTAAAGATCCTGTAATTCATGTCAGCGTTCGGTTGCTTATGGAAACACGAACATACCCAGCATGCACCCCTCCAACGCCCCCCACCCTTCCCGAAAACGGAGTATAGCTGCCTACATGGCGGGGTAAAAACGGTCATACACGTAAAAGCCCACTCGTGTACATACGAGTGAACGTGGGAGTTGCAGCCCACGAACGAAGAAGTATACAGAATCTCTTTATTAAGCTATCAGTTGGTATGCGTGATGGGTAACTGATTGTTACGACAATGTCTACTGCTATTGCTACAACAACAACAACAACTACTACTACCGCTATAATCATATCAATATTAATGATACTATCATTAATGATGATGATGATAATGATGAACCAGTCAACCAGCCAATGATAAGCCCTTTTCAGCAACCAGCCAACTTGTTTATCGGCTACCTACCAAAAAGTATATACTTTAACCTGAATCTCAACCAGCCAGTAACAAGCTAACAATGCATCTATCTTTCCAGCAACCAGCCAGCTTGTTTATCGGCTACCTACCAAAAAGTATATACTTTAACCTGAATCTCAACCAGCCAATGATAAGCTAACGGTGCTTCATTCCAACGAGCAGTCAGCTTGTTTATTGTCTGAATACAAAATGAATATGTTTAATCTGCATCTTCCTCTCTTCTCTTTCATTTCTTTATTATTTTATTCATTCATTCATTCGTTTGTTCGTTCGATCGGTTGTTCTTTTGTTCGTTCGTTGGTTGATTCATTCACTGATTGTTTATTTGATTAGTGAATTAATCTATCACCCTTCTGTCTGTCTGTTTCTCCCCCCTTTGCCCTCACCCCAGGCACAACAGACAGACACGTCCAGTCATACTGCAGACAGACACGTCCAGTCATACTGCAGACAGACACGTCCAGTCATACTGCAGACAGACACGTCCAGTCATACTGCAGACAGACAAACACGTCCAGTCATACTGCAGACAGACACGTCCAGTCATACTGCAGACAAACACGTCCAGTCATACTGAGACAAACACGTCCAGTCATACTGCAGACAAACACGTCCAGTCATACTGCAGACAAACACGTCCAGTCATACGTCCAGTCATACTGCAGACAGACACGTCCAGTCATACTGCAGACAAACACGTCCAGTCATACTGCAGACAAACACGTCCAGTCATACTGCAGACAAACACGTCCAGTCATACTGCAGACAGACACGTCCAGTCATACTGAGACAAACACGTCCAGTCATACTGCAGACAGACAAACACGTCCAGTCATACTGCAGACAGACAGACACGTCCAGTCATACTGCAGACAGACAGACACGTCCAGTCATACTGCAGACAAACACGTCCAGTCATACTGCAGACAAACACGTCCAGTCATACTGCAGACAAACACGTCCAGTCATACTGCAGACAAACACGTCCAGTCAAACTGAGACAAACACGTCCAGTCATACTGCAGACAAACACGTCCAGTCATACTGCAGACAAACACGTCCAGTCATACTGCAGACAAACACGTCCAGTCATACTGCAGACAAACACGTCCAGTCATACTGCAGACAAACACGTCCAGTCATACTGCAGACAAATACGTACCTGACACGAATTCAATGGCCCCTGAAAGGATAAAAATAAATCATTTCTTAGGTACAACTGTTGCCTGTTTGCATCAGCGCTGCGTTCATGCATGCACACAGAGGCCCTGTGTTTAGAGACAAAAACATACAGGAAAACGCACACTCAGACTTACACGGACACATACACGCGCATACACCTCCCCCTCCACCACATACTCAAGTACAAATACATACATACAACTAGCGGTATACACACACACGTACATCCACCCACCCCCCCACCCCCCAACCCTCCATCCCACACACACGTTAACATACTAACTTACTTACATAAAAGCACACAACTATCGGTATACACACGCACGTACAACCCCCTTCCCCTCACGACCCCCCTAACCCCCACCCCCCCCACACACATACTCAAACACTTTATTTACTTTTTTACTTACTCACTCACTCACTCACTTTCTCATTTACTTATTTATTTACTTACTCGCAGACAATCATACAACCATCGGTACACACACGCACGTACACCACACAGAGAGAGAGAGAGAGAGAGAGAGAGAGAGAGAGAGAGAGAGAGAGAGAGACCCACTGTCTATAGGGTTCCTGATGTTGCCGTAGCGATAGCAGGAGTACCAGACAGTACCAATCAGCACTGACCTGCCCAGTCCCAGAGTCTGACCATTAGGAGCCACACAGGCTGCAAGAGAAAGAGAAAGAAACGAAATAAAACGAAATGTTACCAGGGTACTGAGACATGCACGAAGCGCATGCTTTTATTTCCAACCTAGCCCTGGACTGCATAGAGACAGAGTGGGAAGACAGGCAGCGGTAAGAGAGAGAGAGAGGGATGGAGAGACAGAGAGAGAGGAGAAAGAGAGACAGAGAGAGAGGGGGGTGGAGAGCGAGAGAGGGAGGGATGGAGAGAGAGAGGAGAGAAAGAGAGGGAGGGATGGAGAGACAGAGAGGGTGGAGAGAGAGGGAGGGATGGAGAGAGAGGAGGGAGGGATGGAGAGAGAGAGGGAGGGATGGAGAGAGAGAGGAGGGAGGGATGGAGAGAGAGAGAGGGTGGAGAGAGAGGGGGATGGAGAGAGAGGGAGGGATGGAGAGAGGGGGGAAGGATGGAAAGAGAGGGGGTGGAAAGAGAGAGGCAGAGAGAGAGGGAGAGAGAGGGGGGAGGGATGGAGAGACAGAGAGAGAGGAGAAAAAGAGAGAGAGAGGGGGGGTGGAAGAGAGAGAGAGAGGGAGGGATGGAGAGAGAGAGAGGGTGGAGAGAGAGAGTGGGAGAGAGAGTGAGAGAGAGAGAGAAGGATGGAGAGAGAGGGGGCTGGAGAGAGGGAGAGAGAGGGGGGAGGGATGGAGAGAGAGAGAGGAGAAAGAGAGAGGGGAGAGAGAGAGAGAGTGAAAGAGAAAGTAAGAGAGACAGAAAGAGTGAGAGAGAGAGAGAGAGAGAGAGAGAGAGAGAGAGAGAGAGAGAGAGAGAACAAAATACAAAATATCCGAGGAAAACACATGAGGATTGTTGCATCCAGTCAACAGTGAATAGCCTCCCTCTTACACTCTCTCTTCTCCCCCTTACCACCCTTGCCATCCTTCAACCACCTACCCTTCACACACACACACCAACACCTACCCTTCACACACACCCCACGACACCTACCCTTCACACACACCCCACGACACCTACCCTTCACACACACCCACGACACCTACCCTTCACACACACCCCACGACACCTACCCTTCACACACACCCGACGACACCTACCCTTCACACACACCCACGACACCTACCCTTCACACACACCCCGACACCTACCCTTCACACACACCCCGACACCTACCCTTCACACACACCCCGACACCTACCCTTCACACACACCCCACGACACCTACCCTTCACACACACACCCCGACACCTACCCTTCACACACACACCCCGACACCTACCCTTCACACACACCCCCCCGAAACCTACCCTTCACACACACACCCCGGCACCTACCCTTCACACACACACACCCCAACACCTACCCTTCACACACACACACACACCGACACCTACCCTTCACACACACCCCAACACCTACCCTTCACACACACACACACACCGACACCTACCCTTCACACACACACACCGACACCTACCCTTCACACACACACCCCTGCACCTACCTTTCACACAGACACCCCGACACCTACCCTTCACACACACACACGCACACACAAACTCCCCGACACCTACCCTTCACACACACACACACATCCCGGCACCTACCCTTCACACACACACACCGACACCTACCCTCCACACACACACCCCGACACCTACCCTTCACACACACACCCCGGCACCAACCCTCCACATACACACACCAACACCAACCCTCCACACACACACCCCAACACCTACCCTCAACATACACACCCGGACACCTACCCTTCACACACACACCCCGACACCTACCCTTCACACACACACCAACACCTAGCCTTAACACACACCCCCCGACACCTACCCTTCACACACACACACACACACACTCCCCGACACCTACCCTTCACACACACACCCCGACACCTACCCTTCACACACACACCCCGACACCTACCCTTCACACACACACCCCGACACCTACCCTTCACACACACACCCCGACACCTACCCTTCACACACACACACACACACACACACACACACACTCCCCGACACCTACCCTTCACACACACACCCCGACACCTACCCTTCACACACACACCCCGACACCTACCCTTCACACACACACCCCGACACCTACCCTTCACACACACATCCCGACACCTACCCTTCACACACACACACACACACACTCCCCGACACCTACCCTTCACACACACATCCCGACACCTACCCTTCACACACACACCAACACCTACCCTTCACACACACACCCCGGCACCTACCCTTCACACACACACCCCGACACCTACCCTTCACACACACACCCCGACACCTACCCTTCACACACACACACACACACACACACACTCCCCGACACCTACCCTTCACACACACATCCCGACACCTACCCTTCACACACACACCAACACCTACCCTTCACACACACACCCCGGCACCTACCCTTCACACACACACCCCGACACCTACCCTTCACACACACACCCCGACACCTACCCTTCACACACACACACACACACACACACACTCCCCGACACCTACCCTTCACACACACACCCCGACACCTACCCTTCACACACACACCCCGACACCTACCCTTCACACACACACACACACACACACACACACACACTCCCCGACACCTACCCTTCACACACACATCCCGACACCTACCCTTCACACACACACCAACACCTACCCTTCACACACACACCCCGGCACCTACCCTTCACACACACACACACACACACACACTCCCCGACACCTACCCTTCACACACACACCCCGACACCTACCCTTCACACACACACCCCGACACCTACCCTTCACACACACACCCCGACACCTACCCTTCACACACACATCCCGACACCTACCCTTCACACACACACACACACACACACTCCCCGACACCTACCCTTCACACACACATCCCGACACCTACCCTTCACACACACACCAACACCTACCCTTCACACACACACCCCGGCACCTACCCTTCACACACACACCCCGACACCTACCCTTCACACACACACCCCGACACCTACCCTTCACACACACACACACACACACACACACTCCCCGACACCTACCCTTCACACACACATCCCGACACCTACCCTTCACACACACACCAACACCTACCCTTCACACACACACCCCGGCACCTACCCTTCACACACACACCCCGACACCTACCCTTCACACACACACCCCGACACCTACCCTTCACACACACACACACACACACACACTCCCCGACACCTACCCTTCACACACACATCCCGACACCTACCCTTCACACACACACCAACACCTACCCTTCACACACACACCCCGGCACCTACCCTTCACACACACCCCGACACCTACCCTTCACACACACACCCCGACACCTACCCTTCACACACACACCCCGACACCTACCCTTCACACACACACCCCGACACCTACCCTTCACACACACACCCCGACACCTACCCTTCACACACACACACCCCGACACCTACCCTTCACACACACACCCCGACACCTACCCTTCACACACACACACACCCCGGCACCTACCCTTCACACACACACCCCGACACCTACCCTTCACACACACACCCCGGCACCTACCCTTCACACACACACCCCGACACCTACCCTTCACACACACACACCGACACCTACCCTTCACACACACACCCCGACACCTGCCCTTCACACACACACACACACATCCGTGGTCTATTT
>NC_134892.1:18906896-18929396 GCF_041734735.1 Babylonia areolata
ACTGACAGATACACAGGCAGACAGACATAAAGACAGACTGACTGACAGATACACAGGCAGACAGACATAAAGACAGACTGACTGACAGATACACAGGCAGACATAAAGACAGACTGACTGACAGATACACAGACAGACAGACATAAAGACAGACTGACTGACAGATACACAGGCAGACAGACATAAAGACAGACTGACTGACAGATACACAGACAGACAGACATAAAGACAGACTGACTGACAGATACACAGACAGACAGACATAAAGACAGACTGACTGACAGATACACAGGCAGACAGACATAAAGACAGACTGACTGACAGATACACAGACAGACATAAAGACAGACTGACTGACAGATACACAGACAGACAGACATAAAGACAGACTGACTGACAGATACACAGACAGACAGACATAAAGACAGACTGACTGACAGATACACAGGCAGACAGACATAAAGACAGACTGACTGACAGATACACAGGCAGACAGACATAAAGACAGACTGACTGACAGATACACAGACAGACAGACATAAAGACAGACTGACTGACAGATACACAGACAGACAGACATAAAGACAGACTGACTGACAGATACACAGGCAGGCAGACATAAAGACAGACTGACTGACAGATACACAGACAGACATAAAGACAGACTGACTGACAGATACACAGGCAGGCAGACATAAAGAAAGACTGACTGACAGATACACAGACAGACAGACATAAAGACAGACTGACTGACAGATACACAGACAGACATAAAGACAGACTGACTGACAGATACACAGGCAGACAGACATAAAGACAGACTGACTGACAGATACACAGGCAGACATAAAGACAGACTGACTGACAGATACACAGACAGACAGACATAAAGACAGACTGACTGACAGATACACAGGCAGACAGACATAAAGACAGACTGACTGACAGATACACAGGCAGACAGACATAAAGACAGACTGACTGACAGATACACAGACAGACATAAAGACAGACTGACTGACAGATACACAGGCAGACATAAAGACAGACTGACTGACAGATACACAGGCAGACATAAAGACAGACTGACTGACAGATACACAGACAGACATAAAGACAGACTGACTGACAGATACACAGACAGACATAAAGACAGACTGACTGACAGATACACAGGCAGACATAAAGACAGACTGACTGACAGATACACAGGCAGACATAAAGACAGACTGACTGACAGATACACAGACAGACATAAAGACAGACTGACTGACAGATACACAGGCAGACAGACATAAAGACAGACTGACTGACAGATACACAGACATACATAAAGACAGACTGACTGACAGATACACAGGCAGACAGACATAAAGACAGACTGACTGACAGATACACAGACAGACATAAAGACAGACTGACTGACAGATACACAGACAGACAGACATAAAGACAGACTGACTGACAGATACACAGACAGACATAAAGACAGACTGACTGACAGATACACAGACAGACAGACATAAAGACAGACTGACTGACAGATACACAGGCAGACATAAAGACAGACTGACTGACAGATACACAGACAGACAGACATAAAGACAGACTGACTGACAGATACACAGACATACATAAAGACAGACTGACTGACAGATACACAGGCAGACAGACATAAAGACAGACTGACTGACAGATACACAGACAGACATAAAGACAGACTGACTGACAGATACACAGACAGACAGACATAAAGACAGACTGACTGACAGATACACAGACAGACATAAAGACAGACTGACTGACAGATACACAGGCAGACAGACATAAAGACAGACTGACTGACAGATACACAGGCAGACATAAAGACAGACTGACTGACAGATACACAGACAGACAGACATAAAGACAGACTGACTGACAGATACACAGGCGGGCAGACAAACACAGAGATTGTAATACCACGTCCAGAGAGAGAGAGAGAGGGGGGGGGGAGTGAGAGAGGGACAGAGACAGACACAGACAGAGACAGACAGACAGACAGACAGAGAGAGAGAGGGGGGGAGTGAGAGAGGGACAGAGACAGACACAGACAGACAGACAGACAGACAGAGAGAGAGAGAGAGGGGGGGTGAGAGAGGGAGGGAGTGAGAGAGGGACAGAGACAGACACAGACAGACAGACTGACAGAGAGAGAGAGGGGGTGGTGAGAGAGGGAGGGAGTGAGAGAGGGACAGACACAGACAGACAGACAGACAGACTGACAGAGAGAGAGGGGGGGGGTGAGAGAGGGAGGGAGTGAGAGAGGGACAGAGACAGACACAGACAGACAGACTGACAGAGAGAGAGAGAGGGGGGGGTGAGAGAGGGAGGGAGTGAGAGAGGGACAGAGACAGACACAGACAGACAGACTGACAGAGAGAGAGAGGGGGGGGGGTGAGAGAGGGAGGGAGTGAGAGAGGGACAGAGACAGACACAGACAGACAGACTGACAGAGAGAGAGAGAGAGGGGGTGTGAGAGAGGGAGGGAGTGAGAGAGGGACAGAGACAGACACAGACAGACAGACTGACAGAGAGAGAGAGGGGGGGGTGAGAGAGGGAGGGAGTGAGAGAGGGACAGAGACAGACACAGACAGACAGACTGACAGAGAGAGAGAGAGAGGGGGGTGAGAGAGGGAGGGAGTGAGAGTGGGACAGAGACAGACACAGACAGACAGACAGACAGAGAGAGAGAGAGAGGGGGGGGTGAGAGAGGGAGTGAGTGAGAGAGGGACAGAGACAGACACAGACAGACAGACAGAGAGAGAGAGGGGGGGGGTGAGAGAGGGAGGGAGTGAGAGAGGGACAGAGACAGACACAGACAGACAGACAGACAGACTGACAGAGAGAGAGAGAGGGGGGGGGGGGGGTGAGAGAGGGAGTGAGTGAGAGAGGGACAGAGACAGACACAGACAGACAGACTGACAGAGAGAGAGGGGGGGGGGGGGGTGAGAGAGGTAGTGAGTGAGAGAGGGATAGAGACAGACACAGACAGACAGACAGACTGACAGAGAGAGAGAGAGAGGGGGGGTGAGAGAGGGAGTGAGTGAGAGAGGGACAGAGACAGACACAGACAGACAGACTGACAGAGAGAGAGAGAGAGGGGGGGTGAGAGAGGGAGGGAGTGAGAGAGGGACAGAGACAGACACAGACAGACTGACTGACACAGAGAGAGAGAGAGAGGGGGGGAAGGGAGTGAGAGAGGGAGGGAGTGAGAGAGGGACAGAGACAGACACAGACAGACAGACAGACTGACAGACAGACAGACAAACAGAGAGAGAGAACGGGGAAGTGAGAGAGGGACAGAGACAGACACAGACAGACAGGCAGACAGACAGACTGACTGACAGACAGATACAGAAATGACAATACCGGGCGTCCCATTCGTTTTGGTGCACTTGCCCCCTTTAGGTGCACATGAACCTGCAAAGTACACACAACACTGAGTTTCCATGTCTGAGAAGCCAGCGAATTTGCACCAAAGTCACCTGAATAATGCTGCCTGCTGGCAGTTTTACGCGTGATATCGCATACATGTGTGTGTGTGTGTGTGTGTGTGTGTGTGTGTGTGTGTGTGTGTGTGTGTGTGTGTGTGTGTGTGTGTGTGTGTGTGTGTGTGTGTGTGTGTGTGTGTGTGTGTGTGTGTGCGAGCTCGCGCGCGCGCATGTGCGGCTACAGACACGGTCACAGCCACAGACAGACATACAGACAGATACTCTGTGTGTGTGTGTGTGTGTGTGTGTGTGTGTGTGTGTGTGTGTGTGTGTGTGTGTGTCTGTCTGTCTCTGTCTGCCTCTCTTTTCCCATCATCACCACAAACACCACTGTCACCGCCACCACAACGAGCATAATAATTATGTTATAATAATAATAATAATAATAATATTATTATTATTATTATTGTTGTAGCCGTGTCCCGAGTGGTTCTAATAGGGGGTACGGCACAAAAGACTTAACTAAATATGATTGAATGAATTAAAGGATAGACAAGATCCCACGCACAGGCCAGGAACATATAGAGGCCAGTCACAAATGGGGTTTTCTATTGTTTTATTTACAATATTCTAAAAGAAGAAGACTAAGAAGAAGAAATAATGAGAAGAAGACAACTAGGAGAAGAACAAAGAAGAAGACAAAAAGAGAAGAAGACTAGAAGAGAACTAGTCTAAGAGAAGACAGTGCCTGGAATGACACAAACAAATGTCATTAGCACAACATGTCTGCACAAGTGAATAATAAAGCGCATGTACACATTTTACATGGAAAGACTATCACTCGGGTTTGAGATACGCAACAACATAATGCATATGTGTGAAGACCAAACGCTGACATCAAATGACATTTCTAATACATTTAAATAGTGCAGTTAAAGTGATTGAAGCGATGCTGACTTGGTGAAAGTACACTGACAGTATAGATTAGATAAAGCTTATACTGTGTCAAAGTGACTCAAATGAATCAGTTTATCATGTTGCACTATACTGGAGTAAGCTGTATAGGAGAGAGCATGATAACTAAATTACAGTTAACAGACTGATACATATCAGGTGGTTTTCACCAATAACTGATATTAATCCAACACTATCTTGAAATCACAACAGCAGAATACTACACACATCTTAGAGTACTGAGCACACTGTAGCAGTACAACTGATATTAGTGTGAAAGATAATACCTGAATAACAAACAAGATAGAGAATCAGTGGCTTAGATATAATACTGGCAAACTGATAGACCAGATAGTAAGTGAAGAACCACCATGGCTTAACCATTAAGTGGTGAATGAACTTTACGCACTCACTAGAACATTCTGGAACAAACTATCTGTGTCGAGAGACGTCACTGACTGTGACGTTAAGAATCAAATGGAACACTGCTCCATGCAGATGACGACATGGCAATTATTTAGATCAGTCATAGCCGATCTGTGACTAACTTGTCAAAGCAATATAACTGAACAAAGAATTAACTGAACAAAGCAATAAATGAACATACTCATATAAACACAAGTACTGTGTCAAATAATACAATTTACAAATCAACACATTCTACACACTAGTACTTACAGCCATACGTAGCGAGATGTTGCTGTTGTGGGAACAACACTGACCACTACACGGCAAGAGACAAAGAGAGCAGGTGCTGGCCGCGGCTGGCTCGGGTGTGGAAGTCACCACTCATCACCCGCTCGGCCAATTTATACAAATTAGGCGAACTACAAAGACAATCACGTGGGCTGCAAACCAGATCGTCACTAATCTGAAGAAATCTGATGAGAACTGTGCTTGTTACAAGGTGTTCAGTGACAGATTTCTAGATGATTACTGAACCGATTTGCATCGGATAAGTTGCAAAAGAAAGAGCTCAACGCCTACTTTATAATGAGTGTAAAATGAAGTGTTGATTATTTAAGATGAATTTATAATCTTAATTTAAGTCACCTGAACAGGGTCAGTTTTAACGAGCTCGTCGCTGAAAATTACAAACTGCGTTAAATCAGTTTCACGTAGGCGAACATAAATGGAATAGATTTAAAGATGGAATTAAGACGATTCTGCCAGTATATAATACTAGTAGTTTACTGATCTGACAAAAGAGCTATTAATTAAATACTGTGGAACAGAAACACAAGTTTGCTCTCAGCCAATGACGTATCGCGACGCGACACTGGTGGAGCAGTCAGCAGGTGGTCTGGCCAGGACAAAATGATGTAAGCAGAGTGACGTCACATATTCTGTGCAAGGGTTAGGAGAGAAAACGTCGTCTGCTCTGGCTTGTGCGTGAATAGTGTTGGAGCAAGCATAGCGCGCTTGGTCACACCTCCCCCCATCTTTTGAAAACCATCGTCCGCGATGGTTAATTAAAAGTAATTCTTGTGTGCAGACTTAGCTGAGCATCAAACAAGAATTATTGGGCAGGTAAGGGAGATAATTTTGCTGATAACTGATAGCTAAGTGAATGTGAAATGACTGCAACCTTCTTAGGAACAACACCCTACTTCTATATTTAAAGTGGCTTTAGCCAGGTTAAGTTAAGAGTTTGGACTTAGTCGAATGCATCCTAACTTAACTTTGAACACTTTGATATAGAGAAGGGGTCCCAATTTGGTAAATACACTATGAAGATGGAAAGCATTCATTTGTGTGCCTATCAATCTATCTCATATCACTGTCAGATGCGCATGTAAACAAGCATACATTTAAATGATGTATAAAAGCATAGATTATAGCATGAATTACTGTAGCATGTTCATAGACATACTTTTTGCATTGCTAAGACCTTGTGACAAGCTAGATCACAGGTTAAATTAAGCAAGAAAAGAAATAAAATAACATGAAACATGAATTTGTGCAGAAATATCTGAAATGAAAACAAAATTAAAGCATGAACAGGAACATGAAAAACAAAATCAGCATTGCCTCAGTTCAGCAAGAATAACAAAAATGAAACATGAGTGTTTTTGCAGTGTCACTGTTCTGGCTGTTAAATGTTTGACATCAGTCTCCTCACATGCTCAGTGGTGGCCTGGATGCCAGTCGTGTGGAGCGCCTAGGTGCAGGATCTGGTGGTAGTGGAGGCGGCTCTGGTACAGCTCGCAGGATTGATGTCCTGGGTGGAGGCATGGGCCTGGTCAGCCACACACCACTGTCACTGTCAGTGTCGGACACTTTGTCGCCCTGGTGGTGCAGTGGGACCGGGTCTGTAGGCGTGACAGAGGGTGGTTGTTGGCTGGACCTCTGCGGTGCGGGGCTGATGACAGGTGGGGACAAGTGCGGGACGACAGCATCAGGTGTGATGCTGTGGTGCCTCCGTCGTCTGCATCTCCTGCGTCTCTGGTTTGGAGCTGGAGTTGGTGTTGGTCCAGGTTGCTCAGTGTGTGTAGGAGCGACACACTGGTTGTGGGCTGGAACTGCAGGCTGGTGGTCTGCATTCAGTTGCCTGGCCTTGTAGCGTCGCTTGTGGCGACACTGGTCTTCGGTGTGACCGGGCCTCTCACACCAGACACAGTGTGGAGGGTCTGGGGCGCGGTCAGCAGCACAGCGTCGAGGATGTAGCGCTGGTCCTGGAGGAGGTAGGTGGTGTGCTGGCTTGGGGGCCTGCAGCTGATGTCGCAGGCTGGCGTCCTCAGCTGCGAGTGTGGCCAGCTGGGCTTCCAGGCGGACAACATTGGTGTTGTCTACGCCGGGGCAGGTATTGTAGGTGTGGCTGTCCTCCCGCAGCCATCGCAGGGCCTCCTTCTTTGCTGCCTCGAAGGTGGTGTCAGCGTGGTCACGGATGAAACGCCTGACATCGCGCCTGAGTGCGGCTGGCTGAAGGCCTCTGGCGAAGGCGTTGCGGAGGATGGTCGCTGGCACCTGGATCACCCCATCTTCAGCCCTGTTGACCTTGGTCCACAGGTACCGAAGATGTGATGCGTAGTCGGTCACCGTCTCCTTGGCCTGCTGCTGCCTGTTGAAGAAGGTCGCGGCAAGCTCTGTGGCATCTCGCTGATCTCCCCAGTTCTCATCAAGAACCGCAAGGATCTTGGCTGGGGTGTCCACGTCAGTCGCTGGCAGCCTGACGATCTGCTGGCGAGCTCTGCCGGCAAGGGCGGAGATCAGCCAGAGAGAGGCTGTCGCATCATCCAGGGGCTGTAGCTGGAGAATCAGTCTGGCCTCACTGATGAAGTCGTCGACCTCACTGCTGCCTTCCTCACTGGATAGCGTCGGGAGTTTGGGCAGGAAGTCAGTTGAAGCCATCTTGATGTGGGCGACGTTTCTTCTTGTGGACTTGATGTACCTGCTGCACTGTCTTCTCTCTTCTCCTATGTCTAACTATCCCTATATGACTGTTAGTACTACCTCTTGTCCCTGTACGATCTTCGCTCACAGCACCAAGTATGTGATAGAGATTACTTGGCTAGGAGCTGTGATTTATTATTAGAGATATTTAGAGACTTTGCACATCCTATGCTCACAGCGCCAAGTTGTAATAAGGTACACTTGGTGGTAAAGGGCTGTGGTTTAGGGATGGATTGAATTTGGTTAAAATTGAAACCTTAAAGGGAATAATTGGACTATTTTATAATGGATCTTTATCCTGTCGGCGACGCCACTTTTGTAGCCGTGTACCGAGTGGTTACTGAAGGGTACGGCACAAAAGACTTAACTAAATATGATTAATTGAAGGATAGACAAGATCCCACGCACAGGCCAGGAACATATAGAGGCCAGTCACAAATGGGGTTTTCTATTGGTTTATTTACAATATTCTAAAAGAAGAAGACTAAGAAGAAGAAATAATGAGAAGAAGACAACTAGGAGAAGACTATGAGAAGAACTAAAAGAGAAGAAGACTAGAAGAGAACTAGTCTAAGAGAAGACAGTGCAGCCATACGTAGCGAGATGTTGCTGTTGTGGGAACAACACTGACCACTACACGGCAAGAGACAAAGAGAGCAGGTGCTGGCCGCGGCTGGCTCGGGTGTGGAAGTCACCACTCATCACCCGCTCGGCCAATTTATACAAATTAGGCGAACTACAAAGACAATCACGTGGGCTGCAAACCAGATCGTCACTAATCTGAAGAAATCTGATGAGAACTGTGCTTGTTACAAGGTGTTCAGTGACAGATTTCTAGATGATTACTGAACCGATTTGCATCGGATAAGTTGCAAAAGAAAGAGCTCAACGCCTACTTTATAATGAGTGTAAAATGAAGTGTTGATTATTTAAGATGAATTTATAATCTTAATTTAAGTCACCTGAACAGGGTCAGTTTTAACGAGCTCGTCGCTGAAAATTACAAACTGCGTTAAATCAGTTTCACGTAGGCGAACATAAATGGAATAGATTTAAAGATGGAATTAAGACGATTCTGCCAGTATATAATACTAGTAGTTTACTGATCTGACAAAAGAGCTATTAATTAAATACTGTGGAACAGAAACACAAGTTTGCTCTCAGCCAATGACGTATCGCGACGCGACACTGGTCGAGCAGTCAGCAGGTGGTCTGGCCAGGACAAAATGATGTAAGCAGAGTGACGTCACATATTCTGTGCAAGGGTTAGGAGGAAAAACGTCGTCTGCTCTGGCTTGTGCGTGAATAGTGTTGGAGCAAGCATAGCGCGCTTGGTCACATTATTATTATTATTATTATTATTATTATTATTATTATCACCATCATCATCATCATCACCACCATCATCATCATCACCCGGTTTTCTTCTGCTTTTACAGACCAGGGGAATAAATCCGGTGTTTTACCCTTCCAACCACCCATCCACCCACCTGGCGTACCAGCCCTACTCCCATCCTCAAACATATATCCTGATTCCTTACATTCACATATCTAGCCACCCGTCTATCCATTCAACAATCATTCCGACCACTTATCCAACCTCCAGGCCACACATGCATCCATCCACCCAGCCGATCCACCCACCCAGTTAACTGCCCTCTCTCTCTCTCTCTCATCCATCCACAGGCCAAAACTTCTGCCTACTGTCTACCCACTCACCCACCCATCTACAATCCTATCAAACAACAACCACACAAAGGTATCATCTACCATATACCACCCCCACCCACATACACCTACCGTAATTCATCCATCCACCCTTCCACCCATCCACCCTTCCCTAAGCCTTCCATCCAATCACCCTTCCATCCATCCACTCTTCCATCCAATCACCCTTCCATCCATCCACCCTTCCATCCAATCACCCTTCCATCCATCCACCCTTCCATCCATCACCCTTCCATCCATCCACCCTTCCATCAATCACCCTTCCATCCATCCACCCTTCCATCCATCCACTCTTCCATCAATCACCCTTCCATCCATCCACCCTTCCATCCATCCACCCTTCCATCCATCCACTCTTCCATCAATCACCCTTCCATCCATCCACTCTTCCATCAATCACCCTTCCATCCATCCACTCTTCCATCCATCCACCCTTCCATCCAATCACCCTTCCATCCATCCACCCTTCCATCCATCCACCCTTCCATCCATCCACTCTTCCATCCATCCACCCTTCCATCCATCCACTCTTCCATCCATCCACCCTTCCATCCAATCACCCTTCCATCCATCCACCCTTCCATCAATCACCCTTCCATCCATCCACTCTTCCATCAATCACCCTTCCATCCATCCACCCTTCCACCCATCCATCCACTCTTCCATCAATCACCCTTCCATCCATCCACTCTTCCATCAATCACCCTTCCATCCATCCACTCTTCCATCAATCACCCTTCCATCCATCTACTCTTCCATCAATCACCCTTCCATCCATCCACTTCCATCCAATAACCCTTCCATCCAACCACTCTTCCATCAATCACCCTTCCATCCATCCACTCTTCCATCAATCACCCTTCCACCCATCCACCCTTCCATCCATCCACTCTTCCATCCAATCACCCTTCCATCCATCCACCCTTCCATCAATCACCCTTCCATCCATCCACCATTCCATCGATCACCCTTCCATCCATCCACTCTTCCATCAATCACCCTTCCATCCATCCACCCTTCCACCGATCTACGCTTCCATCCATCCACTCTTCCATCAATCACCCTTCCATCCATCCACTCTTCCATCAATCACCCTTCCATCCATCCACTCTTCCATCCATCCACCCTTCCATCCAATCACCTTTCCATCCATCCACTCTTCCATCAATCACCCTTCCATCCATCCACTCTTCCATCAATCACCCTTCCATCCATCCACTCTTCCATCCATCCACCCTTCCATCCAATCACCCTTCCATCCATCCACCCTTCCATCAATCACCCTTCCATCCATCCACTCTTCCATCAATCACCCTTCCATCCATCCACCCTTCCACCCATTCATCCACTCTTCCATCAATCACCCTTCCATCCATCCACTCTTCCATCCAATCACCCTTCCATCCATCCACTCTTCCATCAATCACCCTTCCATCCATCCACTCTTCCATCAATCACCCTTCCATCCATCTACTCTTCCATCAATCACCCTTCCATCCATCCACTCTTCCATCCAATAACCCTTCCATCCATGCACTCTTCCATCAATCACCCTTCCATCCATCCACTCTTCCATCCATCCACCCTTCCATCCAATCACCCTTCCATCCATCCACCCTTCCATCAATCACCCTTCCATCCATCCACTCTTCCATCAATCACCCTTCCACCCATCCACCCTTCCATCCATCCACTCTTCCATCCATCCACCCTTCCATCAATCACCCTTCCATCCATCCACTCTTCCATCAATCACCCTTCCATCCATCCACCCTTCCATCCAATCACTCTTCCATCCATCCACTTCCATCATTCACCCTTCCATCCATCCACCCTTCCATCAATCACCCTTCCATCCATCCACCCTTCCATCTAATCCCCCTTCCATCCATCCATCCAACCTTCCATCAAATCACCCTTCCATCCATCCACCCGTCCATCTAATCACCCTTCCATCCATCCACCCTTCCATCAAATCACCCTTCCATCCATCCACCCTTCCATCAATCACTCTTCCATCCATCCACCCTTCCATCCAACCTTCCATCAAATCACCCTTCCATCCATCCACCCGTCCATCTAATCACCCTTCCATCCATCCACCCTTCCATCAATCACCCTTCCATCCATCCACCCTTCCATCAAATCACCCTTCCATCCATCCACCCTTCCATCAAATCACCCTTCCATCCATCCACCCTTCCATCTAATTATCCTTCCATCCATCCACCCTTCCATCCACACACCCAAGTCACCTTACTTCAAGTAGTCCGTCCCACCCACATACACCTACCCTAAATCATCCATCCACCCTTCCATCCATCCACCCCTTCCATCCAGTCGCACTTCCATCCATCCACCCTTCCATCCAATCACTCTTCCATTCATTCACCCTTCCATCCATCCACCCTTCCATCCAATCACTCTTCCATTCATTCACCCTTCCATCCAACCACTCTTCCATTCATCCACCCTTCCATCCATCCACCCTTCCATCCAACCACTCTTCCATTCATCCACCCTTCCATCCATCCACTCTTCTATCCATCCACCCTTCCATCCATCACCCTTCTATCCATCCACCCTTCCATCCAATCACCCTTCCATCTATCTACACTTCCATTGAATCACCCTTCCATCCAGTCACCCTTCCTTCTAATTATCCTTCCATTCATCCACCTTTCCATCCATCCACTCCTTCTATCCATCCACCCAAGTCACCTTTCTTCGTGTAGTCCGTTACCCAGCGGCCCTGGTTGTCGGCCACACAGGTGTTGGCCACGCACTGCCCCACAGAGTACTTGGCCTTGTGTGGGCGGCACTGACCGGAGGTGGGGTCATAGCATCCTCACCACGTGTATCACGTGCATTGAGAGAAAGTGGACACAGAGTGGGGAGCGGGGGGTGGGGGTAGAGGGGTGGGGAGGGGGGGGGGTAGTTTCAATGAACCATACTGCGGAATGCAAAGAGAACTACTGGGCATGGAAGTAAGTTAAAATACCACATCAGTCAAATACCAATAGTCATTCGGATGAGACGATAAACCGAGGTCCCGTGTGCAGCATGCACTTAGCGCACGTAAAAGAACCCACGGCAAAAAAAGGGTTGTTCCTGGCAAAATTCTGTACGCAGTAAAAATACAAAAAAATGGGTGGCGCTGTAGTGTAGCGACGCGTCTCCCTGGGGAGAGCAGCCCGAATTTCACTCACAGAAATCATTTGTGATGGAAAGAAATACAAATACAAATACAAATCAGTGATGCACTGGCCAGTGAAGAAGTCAACCAATCAACAACAACCAGCCGCGCAACGAAACAACCTACCAACTAACCAACCAACCTGCTTTCCTACCAGCCTGCCAGCCTATCACCCAGCCAACTAACCAAGCAACCAACCAAACTACAAATCAACTAACCAACCACAACCTACCATAGCCACCCAAAAAGTCCACAAGCCAGATGTCTTTGTGCCTGTCCACCTGTGCGTGTGTCTGTGGTCCTGCCTGTCTGTTATTAGGTGTATTTGTCTGTCTTCCACCCCCCCCCCCCTCTCTCTCTCTCTCTTATATATATATATATATATATATATATATATATATATATATATATATATACGTTATAGTGTCATGTGCCTACAGGTGAAATACAGCATCAAGCCACATACTGCCTTTTGTGCACACACCCCCCCCCCCCCTCCCCGCCCTTTCCTCCCCTCTTTCCCATTCCTCCCTCACTTTTAACAAACCCTTCCTGCCCCCTCACCTCCTTCACCACCACCCCCTCCCTCCCCCTGTCTTCCCACTCATCTCCTTCTTTGCTAAGTCACGTGCTGGCGCCACACAGCCCTGCACAGCGAGTACAATGAACCTCTCCATCATCACTTCAACTCCTTCCTTCCTTCTCGCCCGCTCTCCTCCCCCCCCCCCCTCCCCTTCCCAGCTGGAGTGTGTGGCATGTGTGTTGCATCCTGCCCATCGGTCATCTTCTGACCAACCAGGTATCCGTTTGCAACATTTTATACACATAACGTGTTTACAATGAAATCAGGTGATGTGTCTCTAAATCGTAGACATAGACGAGAGTGTTGGGACCATTGGTCCATTGGTTTGTAGCGGTTGAGAAAGCATGAATATGAACAGCAAGCTCAACATGGCTACAGCCTTTTCCTTGCCTTTTGCAACTAGGGAGCCACAGTGCGAGACTGAGGCTACACTGAGAAAGAGATCTGCTGGCCAGGAGGGCTGTGTGCTGCAAAGTCTGGCTGTGCTGCTAAGTTAGGATGTGCTGCTAAGTTAGGATGTGCTGCAAAGTTTGGCTGTGCTACAAAGTTAGGATGTGCTGCTAAGTGCTGTTTTAGTTAGAGAAAATAAAACACCTCAAATCATCTTTCTAAAAGACCCTGCTTGTGATACGAGGAGAGAGTGGAGTGTATACCTGTCCTCTACCTGTGATCCTACCATTCTACTACCATACCCCTACTTCCTCCTCTTATCTTCAGTCACTCCACCCCTTTTTACATTCTTATATAGCAAGGACCATGTCGACAGCTATGACGATGACGTCGCACGACAATGACGTCATAGGTACCTCTCAGCTGTTGCTCCCAGTAGAAGTTACCGGTGGAGTCAGATCTGCAAAACATCCTCTTACAGGAGTCCGCCAGGGTGACCTTCTGTCCCTCCTTGTAGCATTTGTCCTCGTACAGACAGCCTGCAGGCACAACAACGCTTGATTCAGGCACTGAGACTTGAAAATAATTAAATAATTAATATATGGTAGTCAGTAGTGTTCGACCAAGACTATCAGAACAGCAGAGGAGGTAACAGCTGTCCCGTCCCGACTATCTAGGCTACAATTTTATGTAGAGAGTGTCTTGCCCAAGTTACATCCTCACTCTCTCGACCAATAGGGATTTAGGACAGTCGGTCAACTAACCCCCAAACCTGTAGCACTAAGAGCCAGTGCAATCTTGCCTCTTGATTTCAGAGTCGCAGCCCTTCACAAAAGACTGAGCTGTAAATGATGTTCCATTGCAATGGAGAAACCGTTGATAATATAGCTCTCACTTAATGATAGATACGTATATAAATAGATAAATGATTAAATAGATAGATAAACAAGGATGAGAAACAGTCTTTTTTGTATGCCCAAGAACCTGTGACATTTTGTTTTCTGTATTTCCATAATGATAAATGACGAGAGTGGTAATGACAATGCTGCTATGGGGGTCCGTTTAGGTTCGGGGACTGCTTGACAAGGCTGTACTCTTCATAACATATCCCGGCGTCAACCAGGCCCGACAGATACAGACACCTGCAGTGTTGGTCAGGAAATTTGAGCAACACCCCCAGTGACGCATCCGGGAAGAGGGGGGGGGGCGGGGGTGGGGGGGCTGGAGATCTGCTGCTCTGTAGAGAATGCAGTCAGTACCAGCCTATCGGGGTGAGGGGGAGAGGGGTTGGGTGGGGGAAGAGGGCGAAGAGGGGAGTAGGGGCCACCACACTCACTATTTCAGGACTCTAGACGGGCAGAGGTGGGCCCTGGTTTGTAGTGGGTGGGAAGGACAGGGAAAATGTGGGAATGGGGATTGGATGAGTGGGGGAGAAAGGGGGGGGAGGGAGCTGGCGATGTGGGGGGCGGGAGGGGGGGGTGGTAAAGTCAGATGACGGATTTGAGGCCTACCACTGAGGCTGATGTTACTGCCACAGGTGGGAGCTTGCTGAACTCCTTGGTGGTTCGTGGGAAGAAAGAGAATTGCCTGTAGTTCCGGCAGCAGGACTCTGTGGCATACCGGTGTTCTCGGGAGACTCGGGTGTTATGTCCTGGTTGTTGTGTTTTCGGTGTTATGTCCTGGTTGTTGTGTTTTCGGTGTTATGTCCTGGTTGTTGTGTTTTCGGTGTTATGTCCTGGTTGTTGTGTTTTGGGCGCATGGCTGGTGTTGATGACCATGTCTCCGCGGTGGTGTTTGAGAATGGCGGCCAGGTGTGTTCTCTTTCGCCGGTCTTCCAGTGCAGGCCATCCTAGCTGGTCAAGCATGTCTCCCACGCTGGATGTTTGGCGGTAGCGGTTTACCACCCAGTGGGCGGCCCTCCGCTGTTTCTTTTCGAGGCACTGGGTGTTGTCATCAGTGTGCGGAACCCAGACTTCACACAGGATGCTTAGGAAGGTGTAGCGATGAATAGCAATTGTAATCATTGTTACTGCAGAAGTGATAGCAGTGACTGGGTAATCGAGCCAGCAGTGGTAGATAATTCTGCTGATGGAGAGCAGCAGTGATATTAGTGACAGCCGCAGCAGAGGCAGTTGTTTTCTTTTTTTAATGAAAAAAAAGACTCTTTAATTTCAGAAGCTACAGTTTGAGAGTGACATGATTTCAGACCAGCAATGTCGTTGAAATTCATCTATGGGTGGCACACACACACACACACACACACACACACACACACACACACATATATATATATATTAAAGATAGATAGACAGATATATAGAGAGATGTGTGTGTGTGTGTGTGTGTGTGTGTGTGTGTATGTCTGTGTGTGACTGTGTCCGTGTGTCTGTGTGTCTGTGACAGTTATATTCCTGTCAATTCGCGCAGATAATAACTGATGTTGCTATTCCCCTTCTACCAACACCAACCCGTCATCAGAGGTATGAGGCAAACAGCGTACCTTGATCGGTCACGTCGAAGTAGTAAGGAGAATCCAACTCCGGGTTTTTGCGGCATTTGTAATGGGCACAGGTGAACTCCGTCCTTCCCTCGGTTACGTCTCCCAGGGTGATACACTGATCTCCATACACACAGCCCTCTTTGTCTGAAAACAATGTGTGTTTGTGTCACGTGATCTCCATACACACAGCCCTCTTTGTCTGAAAACAATGTGTGTTTGTGTCACGTGATCTCCATACACACAGCCCTCTTTGTCTGAAAACAATGTGTGTTTGTGTCACGTGATCTCCATACACACAGCCCTCTTTGTCTGAAAACAATGTGTGTTTGTGTCACGTGATCTCCATACACACAGTCCTCTTTGTCTGAAAACAATGTATACCTATATTCGCGTCACGGGCAATATAAACACTAATGGCTGTGCAGGTGCTTATTTACTTTTCTCAACCAGTTACAAGTGATGAATCGTATCTCTTACAGTTCATGCTTGTACATTATTGATCACAGACATGGTGGGGTTTTTTTTCTACTCTCTCTCTCTATCTGTGTGTGTGTGTGTGTGTGTGTGTGTGTGTGTGTAATACTCGACTGCCAAGTAAATCTTACAATATGCTATATGATTTAGACTTAAGAGGCAAAACAAATTGGGTATCGAATGTACGAATGTGTTTACGTGAACTTGGTTTTGGGTATGTATGGGAATATCAAGGAGTAGGGGATGAAATTAGATTTGTGCAAATTCCTCGTCAACGATTGATAGACTGTAGGTGGCAGGAGTGGGAAAACCATATTCAAACGAGTGAAAGATTTGAAATGTATGGAAATTATACCTCTGATCATATAGTGAAGCGATACCTTTTGTTTGATTTTAACAGACACCTCAGACTTATAGTGACCAGATTTAGATTAGGAACCTCTGAAGTAAACACACACAGATATCGTTCCAAAGCAACATATTCTGAACAATTGTGCCCATTGTGCAAGGAATCAAGAGAGGATGAAGTTCACTTTGTTTTAAAATGCCCCGTGTTGACTGACTTACGAATCCAATGTATTCCCCCAAAATATTATATAAATCTATGCTTGTTTCGGTTATGTTTATTAATGGCATCTAACGATGAAAACATCATACGTAGTTTTGCTATGAATCTTTATAAAGCACTGCAATTAAGAGAGACACTCATTTCTTAGATTCACTGATAGTTTGTTGTGAATGACGTTGTATTGTTTATATTACCAATTGCAATGACACATGTAACTCTGTTATTACCCCCTATTCATATGGTCTTAATTGAATAAACCATCTTGAATCTGTGTGTGTGTGTGTGTGTGTGTGTGTGTGTGTCTCAGTGTGTGTGTGTGTGTGTGTGTGTGTGTGTGTGTGTGTGTGTGTGTCTGTTTCTTTCATCGTCCTCCTCCTCCTTTTTCCCCTTCATCGTCTTCTTCTTCTTCTTCGTGGTGGTGTCATAGTTGTTGCCACAGTGACGGATCATTGACTAGGCGACCAGGCGATGCCTAACAGCCTTGACTAATGTCGTTTTGGGGTCTTGAGTCACGACGCTATTTGTTGATTTGGTTCCCACAAAACGAAACGACTTGGGTTTCCGTCTCGTGTATTTTGAAAACAACAACAACAACAACAACCCGATCTCCTCTTTCTGTTTCCCCCGATCATTTCCTCAGTAGTTACGACAAACCAAAACCCAACACAACGCCATCATCACCTTTAAATGACGTCACCAGGTTTCCCACACCACCGCTGACCTCACAGACAGTGTGTGAGCAGGCGTCACTCCACGTCACTGTGCCTGGCGTCACGAATGTTCCGTTGTTGTCACAGACTGAAGACATGATAAACATGGCCCATTAAGGAAAGAAAGAAAAAACAACAACAAACAACAAGAACAAAAAACACGAAACGGAATGTCACGTTGTTTTTTCTTGATGAAAGTCAGTCCCCTTACCAAAGTGGTGACACGTGTGTAATGTAAAGTAGGATGCATAATTAACAACACAGTTAGTAGAATGCATCAACAGCAAAAAGACTATGATGTCACGACATTCATCCTTTTCAAGGATGTATAAATAATGAATGGCAAGCCTATACAGAAATAAGAGAGAGACAGGGGGAAGTGGGGGAGGGAAGGGGAGGGAGAGAGAGGCAGAAAGAGACAGACAAACAAACAGACACAGACACGCGCGCGCACACACACACGCACACGCAAACACACACATATACACACACACGCACACACACACACATACACGCGCGCGCTCACGCACGCACACAGAGAAAGAGAGACAGAGACAGAGAGACACAGAGAGAGTTACATCCTTTATTCTTCATACATACGAACGCAGTCAAAATATCTCCAATACAAACAAAAATCAGCGTCTTCCTGTGATTCACCCATTGACCATCAGTCTCCAAGCTCCTTCTCCCTCTCACCCCTCCCCTCCTTCATACCCCCTTCCACCCCTCCATGAACCCCCCTCCTCCTCCTCACGCACTTTAGCACACACAGCCCCTATATACACAACATCTCCCCTCCCCCTCCCTCTCACCCCTCCCCTCCTTCATACCCCCTTCCACCCCTCCATGAACCCCCCTCCTCCTCCTCACGCACTTTAGCACACACAGCTCCTATATACACAACATCTCCCCTCCCCCTCCCTCTCACCCCTCCCCTCCTTCATACCCCCTTCCACCCCTCCATGAAACCCCCCCCCCCTCCTCCTCCTCACGCACTTTAGCACACACAGCCCCTATATACACAACATCTCCCCTCCCCCTCCCTCTCACCCCTCCCGTCCTTCATACCCCCTTCCACCCCTCCATGAACCCTCCTCCTCCTCCTCACGCACTTTAGCACACACAGCCCCTATATACACAACATCTCCCCTCCCCCCCCCCTCTCACCCCTCCCCTCCTTCATACCCCCTTCCACCCCTCCATGAACCCCCCTCCTCCTCCTCACGCACTTTAGCACACACAGCCCCACCCCCCCCCCCACTGACCTATACCCGTCTGCACCAGGTCCACGAACGATCGAGAGCCGCAAGAATCGAACCGCTGACACTCAAAGGTCCGGGTCTCTGCGTTAACCACTGTGTCACCAGCCTCCACACACGTCGGCCCAGTGGACAGCGACAGGTTTTTGGTGTCAGCGAAAGGGTTAAAGCACTGGTTCGCTGCGCAAGGCCCGCTGCCTGGTTGACCATAAAAAAATCGTTTTTTTTTTGTTTTTTAATCAATCGATCAACCAATGAAGCAATCCGCCTGATATCATTTTCACAAAAATACTCAACAAAACACACAATCTTCAACAAAAAACAACAACCAATAATAAAACAACAATGTAAAAACATCACTCAGCACAACATAACTACAAAAACACATCACAACAAACACATCACATAACATCACAACATACACAACAACATCACCACTACAACGCCACAACGGCAACAGCAACAACAAACATCACCATCCGCTACAACAAACCACAAAACGAACACAACAACAAACACACCACACAGCTACAACAAACACAAACTCAACACAACAAAGAAGAATCACAAACAGCAAACAACAACAACAGCAACACCACCACCACCACCACCACACAACAACAACAAACATCAACAGGTGCAGCAGCAACAACAACAACAACAGTAGGAACAAATGTGATTTAAAAAAAAAAATTAAAAGATCCCCTGAGCAATCCCTCAGTCCCCTCCCGCTCCCCCTCTCACTCTCCCCCCCCCCCCCCCCCACCCCCCGCCCCCCCACCCCACCCCCCGCCTCCCCTGTGGGCATCCATGCTACCTCTTCGGGCGCTACACTGACCTGTGTGCCCACAAGTGTAGCCAGAGAAGAAGGAAAACCAGCCGTGCTTGTATCGATACCAGTCTGTGTAGACGAAATCGGCGGCCTCCTCAAAGACCGCGTTGTAACAGTTATACGGCTCGTCACAAGAGTCTCGATACTTTTTAGATTTGCTGCATTTCGATTTGTACGCGCAAGCTGAAAAAAAGAAAAAGACAAAAAAGACACTGTATTATCTATCAACGATAACAACAAGAACAAGAACAATTATAGTAATAATAATAACGATGATGATGATGACAATGATGATGATAATAATAATAGTAATAATGATAATAATACAATAACAAGAACAACAACAATGATAATAATAACTCAGACAAAAGCACACGAGAGCACACACTAGCACACAAACGCACGCACGCACGCGCGCGCGCGCGCGCGCGCACACACACACACACACACACACACACACACACATTGATCCATAAAACACGGGGATTCAATGTCTGCCATTCTGTCTATTGATGCACCGTTATTTCTCTACACATGCGAGAAGGATGGCACAGATGCGAGAAGGATGGCACAGATGCGAGAAGGATGGCACAGATGCGATGAGGATGGCACAGGTGCGATGAGGATGGCACAGATGCGAGAAGGATGGCACAGATGCGATGAGGATGGCACAGGTGCGAGAAGGATGGCACAGATGCGATGAGGATGGCACAGATGCGAGGAGGATGGCACAGATGCGAGGAGGATGGCAGAAGGATGGCACAGATGCTAGAAGGATGGCAGAAGGATGGCACAGATGCGAGAAGGATGGCAGAAGGATGGCACAGATGCTAGAAGGATGGCAGAAGGATGGCACAGATGCGAGAAGGATGGCACAGATGCGAGAAGGATGGCAGAAGGATGGCACAGATGCGAGAAGGATGGCAGAAGGATGGCACAGATGCGAGAAGGATGGCAGAAGGATGGCACAGATGCGAGAAGGATGGCACAGATGCGAGAAGGATGGCACAGATGCGAGAAGGATGGCAGAAGGATGGCACAGATGCGAGAAGGATAGCACAGATGCGAGAAGGATGACAGAAGGATGGCACAGATGCGAGAAGGATGGCACAGATGCGAGAAGGATGGCAGAAGGATGGCACAGATGCGAGAAGGATGGCACAGATGCGAGAAGGATGGCACAGATGCGAGAAGGATGGCAGAAGGATGGCACAGATGCGAGAAGGATGGCAGAAGGATGGCACAGATGCGAGAAGGATGGCAGAAGGATGGCACAGATGCGAGGAGGATGGCACTGATGCGAGAAGGATGGCAGGATCAGTCCGACATCTGGCGTCTGATCCAGTGTTGACGGGTGATCGGGGTTCAAACCCCTGTTTCGGCATGGTGGTGTGTCCTTGGGAAAGGCTCTTTGCTTCTCCCCAATCCACCCACGTGTGACCGGGTTCCTGTCTTGGATTGGAGAAGGTTTAAACCTGCGGAAAGAGAGGACTGGGCCCCGCCTGCCAATGCCCAGCCCTTGACACAGTGGATCTCAATGCATTGCCCCTGTGACCACAAAAAGACGCGGAACCTTTCACATTCTCTCTCTCTCTATCTCTGTCTCTAATTTCATTTCTGTCTCTTTGTCTCTCTCTCTCTCTCTTTCTCTGATTCTGACTCTTTCTCTTTCTCTGATTCTCTCTCTCTCTCTTGTTCGCTCTCTCTTTGTCTCTCCCTCTCTCTGCATCTCTGTCTGTCTGTCTGTCTGTCGTGTCTCTTTCCCTCACTCCTCTCTCTTTCCAACCTTTCATTCTCCACCCTCTCACCCACTCTTCCTCGGTCCCTCCCCACCCTCACCTCCCCCCCGCCCCCCCTCCACGCCCCACCACTCCCACCCTCACCCCTCCGGCCAGCCACTCACAGCTCGCCTTGGTGTCCAGGCGCAGGGTCCTTGATCTGTGGTCACAGACGAAGAGCAGACAGTCGTTGTCCAGACCGTCAATGCGTTTCCTCTGACCTCGCGAGAAGCTCGTAATGACCTCTGACCCCTTTCTGCCGGCCTGGCAGCGATACTCCCACATGTCGAATCGCCACTCGATCGTCACTGGTGAGGATGACAATAATCATACTACTGCTAGTACTACTACAACTACTGCTGACAGTAATGATAATAGGAAGAAGAAGAAGATTGATTGATTGATTGAATCTTTAATGGGTAAAGAATTGAGGCGCAGTAAAGGCCTTTTTACAATTCTGCCCATTTAACGACACAAAACATAAAAATAAAGAACGACACAAAACATAGAAATTAAGAAACATAATGAAATAAAATAAAATAATAAGAACGACGAATAAGAATAGTAACTGGAATAGTCTATTAGAAGTAACACAGCAATGAAAAGAAGAAGAAGTAGAAGAAGAATGATATAAAAATGATAACGATAACATCAAGATGAGG
>NC_134892.1:18941896-18959396 GCF_041734735.1 Babylonia areolata
TCCATACATTATCAAACAGGATAAAACTGAACGCTTTTGTAACAAAGTTCAGCAAAGATGTCAGATGCATATGTGGAGAACATATTTCTAGCAACCATGTAATATTCGAATGTCAGAATCTAAAATGTTTTTTGCCAGACTTCACCAAAAGTTCTTTTGAATGTGTTATTAACAATTCCAATATGTTATTTGTTATTGCAGAAGGTTTGCTGCATAGTCCTATAGGACATTTGTTATAGATGTTATATTTGTTTGATGTTGGCGTTTATAACGTTTCCATTTTTCCTAGCGTTGTCTCTCCCTATTCACCCTCTACACATACACACACTTTTACCCCTCCCCCTCTCACAGCCCCTACCCCCACGGTTTTTTTTTTTTCCCCGTCTAATATCACTTCAAGTGGAAAGACGTTAAACTGAAGACAACAACAACAACACACACACACACACAGAGTTACTTTGTTTACACACTTGTCAAAAAATGTCTTTGCACTTGTTCATTCTTCATTCGTTATTACGCGCTCCTGGACTCGTATGGATTCTGTTTCCTACACTGAGGCAACATACAGGGCTTCACAAACAGTTAAGGACCACTTCCTAACGTTTCCATAACGATGGACATTCGAGAGATGATTCAAAATGTGCAGGCCGCATGTTAATGGGCTGCCACTGCTGTCTCACTGAACACACTCACGGCTGTTTCAGTCACACGTGTACCTGCTCGTGCCTGAATCCCCTTCGTGTGTATACGCACGCAGAAGATTATATACGTACGTTAAAGATCCTGCAATCCATGTCAGTGTTCAGTGGGTTATGGAAACAAGAACATACCCAGCATGCACACCCCCGATAACGGAGTATGGCTGCCTACATGGCGGGGTAAATCAACAAAACAGTCATACACGTAAGATGTTACTTGAGCGTGTATGTGTACGTGCCTGAAATCTGATATCATTCAGACTCAGGAAACGAATGATGAGCGCCCAATGGCACCGTCAGACGGCTCTACCCAGGTAGGCAGCCTGTTGTGCAAATGACCCCGTGTTTGTAAAACGCTTAGAGCTTGGTCTCCGATCGAGGATAGAGTACTATGTAAGTATCCATATCAATTACGATCAAATGAACAGCTTGAAAAACGCCTTTGAAAAATCGGTGTTTTGGCCAGAATTTGAAGTTCTGTGGTAAACAAACGATAGCTGTGGTTTTACATTATTAACAAAATGAAGTGCACGTGCCTGAAAGCACCTGTGGTTTTTGAGTGGTGCTCATTGCATTGGCAGAAAACCCAGCTCCTTGCCGGATAGGGAACTGTGCAAGTTCCCATGTGGTCCTTAACTTTTTGTGAACCCTGTATGTTGCTTCGTTACGTCCGTGCGGAATGTTTGACATCAATAGAAACATCGATTTTGATCCAGTGCAAACGTGTGCCGTGTCTTTATGATGATGAACATATGCTGTGGCACTTTGTACTGTTACGATCCTGATACAATGTGCGTGCGTGTGTGTGTATGTATGTGTGTGTGTGTGTGTGTGTGTGTGTGTGTGTGTGTGTGTGTGTGTGTGTGTGCGCGCGCGCGCGCGCGCGCGCACGCATGATTGAAAACGGAATGACTCCGGAAACGAATGGCTCAACCCATGTGGGCAGGCTGTTGTGGAAATGACCCAGAGTTCGTGAAGCGCGAAGTGTTTGGTGTCTGACCGAGAATAGCCGCTGTACAGAAGTATTCATGTCATTCAATATTCCACAGCTAAAATCAATTAGGATGGACACATTTTGAATGAGTTCACAGGCTTAAGAGGAGCACACTCTGTGTAGCTGTTGTTTCTCTGTCTCTATTTTTTATGTGTATCTGTATGAAGGAACGCCTGCACGTATGCATGCCCACAGCCTTGTATGCATGTTTGTGGGCACACATGTATGTATAAATGCATATATTATGAACATTTGCGTGCGTGCTAATGCATATATCTTTGTAAGTGGTCGTATGTTTGTACTTCTCCAATGTTAACAGTGTGTGCGCATGTTTATTTACACTTTATATATATATATATATATATATATATATATATATATATATATATATATATATCTGTTTATTAATTTCATCATTATTGTTATTCGTATTATTTGTATTTTTTCTACATTCTATTTTGTGTCATTTATTCATCTATCTATTTATTTGTTTATCTATCTTTTTAAAATTTCATTTACTACTTCAGTCTATCAATTCGTTTTGTTTTTTGGTGTTTTTTTTTCTATATTCTATTTTGTGTCATTTATTTATCTATCTATTTACGTTTACCTATCTTTAAAAAAAAATTCATTTACTACTTCAATCTTTCAATTTAATTACTTACCGATTTATTTACCTTTGTGTCTTATTTTACTTCATTTCTTTTTAGTTTCCCTCAAGTCCTGACTAAGCACGTTGGGTTACGTTGTTGGTCAGGCAGATGCTTAGCAGATGTGGTGTAGCATATATATTTTTTCATATGGATTAATTTGTTCGTACGCAGTGACACAACCTTGGGTAACTGAACTGCTGATAGGCATATATTTGTTTGTTGTTTTTTTAATCGATTATGACAGACCAGCCACTGTGGCGAGGCAGTCAACGTCGCGGACTGACGGTTGGGAGACCGCGGGTTCGAGCCTCAGCAGAAGTGAGTGTTTGCGATCTGTGGCCGTCTCACAGCCGGAGTTGAGGTGTGTCCACTGGACAGCGTGTCTCACAGCTTCAGCTTCCATCGTTGGGATGGAGGTTGTGACTTTGTACGCGGCATGGTCTTCCCTAATTGTCTTGTTGTTGTTGTTGTTGTTTGTTTGTTTGCTTGTTTGTTTTTGTTTTTCCATTTTGCTTTGCTGTGAATCCCCAACTGGACTGGCCTTTGGTGACAGTCATCTGTGTCATTATGATAATATCCTCTGCTGTTTTTTCTATGAGTGGCTTCACTTCTGTATCAGTTTTGCCCTCAGACCATTCCCGACAATGTCTTCCTAGAGTGGGTGAAATGACTGTGTTGAAAAGATGATTGAGGTTTTCGGGGTTTTCCTCCCATTCTTTTGTTTCTTTCGGATCGTGCAGCTGGCACACAAGCTGGATTGTGTGTTCTGCTTGCCACATCCATGATCCTCCGCGTCCCAGACGGCTGCCTTTTGGTTTCTTGACTGCATCATGCAGTGGGTTTTGAGATTTTCTAATGCTCTGAAGTTGGTCTTAATCTGTTCTGTTTCTGGCCTGCAGGTATCGCATGATCTCCGTAGGTGTGTCTTTTGTTGTTCTAAGGATCAGCCTCATAGCTTCATTTTGAACTCTTTCTTATTTTCAGGGGGCTGCTCTGAGACAGTGTTGTTAGCCCTAGTCTGTAGTCGATCACACTGAGAACGAGTGATTGGTTTTGCCGGAAGAGGTGGCGTTGTTCGATGCCTTTGGTCGCCATTGCCTTTAAGACTGAAAGACTCTTTTTGCATTTTAGAACGGTGCTTTCAGTATGTTTTCTGAAGGTCAGCATCCTGTCGAACTGTATTCCTATGTAGCGTAGGCGGTCAGTTTTCTCGATCTGAATTCAGTCGAACGAGACAGCTGGTGGTGATTTGCTTGCAGTTTTATTGTCAAGAATACACAGCAACGTTTGGACTTTCGCTGGATTGATGGAAGATCCTGTGTCCTTGCACCACTGGGCGATATTGTTCAGTTGTTTCTGGACGGCTGTAGTTCTTTCTTAAACATCTCTCGAAGTTTTGAAGACCAGGCCATCATCCGCAAGAGTAAGCACCCGAGCTACGCCATTCTTGTTTAAGTAAGTCTGCATGGCCTTTCGTGTAGACGTTGTAGAGGACAGGAGAGAACGGAGATCCCTGTGGCAATCCCGTGGAAAGATTAGAAGGTGCAAGCATCCAATCTCCGAGGCGTAGGACGACGGTTCTTTCCTGAAACGCCGCTGCTATCCATCTTCTCATTGTTAAACTTACTCCATACCTTAGAAACAGCTCCATGAAGTGCACAAACTGGACTTAATTGTAAGCATCTGCAAGGTCAGTTGCTACTGCTGTTTCTTTTCTTTGAAATCCTTCATATACTTTATATGCGAAAGCAGCCGCATTTTCCCATGTACATTGGCCTATTCTGTACCTGCATGTTTTCTGGCTATTATGCGTTCCATGAGCTCCCCGGCAATGTCTTGCATGGTTAGGATCCGGTAGCCGCTTACCTGACGATGGTCCCTCCCTGGTTTTGGCATGGGTTTGAAGAATCTGTGTGTCCAGTCCTCCGGCATATTATGTCCAATGTGGAGACCGTTTTGATACAGATTGAAAAGTTTGCTTCTGCATTCTTCCGATAGCTCCTTGATGTCCGAGTAGCAAACGTTTGGCCAAAAGCAGAATCTTTTTTTCATTTAGCCATTGCTTCATTTAGACCATTTATTGTCATGTCATCAACAGTCCGGTCTGCATATTCTGGTTTAACTCCTCAACATATTTCTTTTTTTCATCTAGGGTCTTTATCACTGTTGTATGAACTTTTTGAGCAGAGCGGATCCTTTACCTTCATTTGTTT
The DNA here is from genome assembly GCF_041734735.1 of Babylonia areolata. NCBI lineage: Eukaryota > Metazoa > Mollusca > Gastropoda > Neogastropoda > Buccinidae > Babylonia > Babylonia areolata. The sequence goes on from NC_134892.1 coordinate 18,946,455, forward strand.
AAAGATTCGTTCCATCAGTATTTAACAAAATCTGGGGTTGTGCAAGTTTTCCCTTCCGTGCGAAGAATTGCCAGCACTGTGTCAATGTTGTTTCATGACCGAGTGCCGAGCGAAACTGTTTCCACTTATCACTTTCGGCCTCTTGAACTATGACTTCAAACTGTTTTGTTTTTGCCTTCATTTTGGTTTCAGTTTCTGTGTCCGGAGAAGGCTTTATTCTTTCTTTTTGCCGAAGTTTGACAGCATGGTTGCTTTTCAATCCAAGCTCTCTCTGTCAGTATTCCACCATGGGGACTGAATAGTTTGTTACCGGTTCAGCACCGTTCTTTTCTTTCTTCTGCCTCATAATTTTTCGATGATGGCTGTCTCTTTGTTTTTACACTGAAATGGATTATGTGGTTTCACACCTGGTTTATCTGATGAATTCTGTAGATTGAAAATTACCTGGAAGCGATCACTGCCTTGATGTGGATGCCTTGTTATGACAGATGTTTATTGGTGGAAACATCCACTTTGTGAGACACATAAGAGGCAAAAGCCTTCAAGACTCACTTGTGATACGCACTTTATAAAGGAATCATGAGAAAATAAGAGATTAAAAAATCGTTAAAATATGTTCAATATAAAAAAATATATATATTAATAAGCTTGGGAGAAAAAAAAAGACATGCGAGCGGGATCGAACCATGTATGTTCAGTTCCGAAGCAAGTAGACGTATCCACACTGCTGCAGCGCATCTCACATCTGTTTTTGTTTTTGTTTGTTTGTTTGTTTTTTCAATTCAATGAAGATATCATATTGGAGGTAATAACACCGTTTAAATCATGTTTTTCTGTGGCTTCTTTATATCTCGATTATCAAAGAAATTCTTTTCCAATTTGGCAGAAAAGGAGACGTTGCCATCGCCTCAGGCACACAGAAACATATTTTGTTTTGTCAAGATCTGCACACACTAGTCTAGACGACGCTGACCAGTGAAATGGTCGATTCAATTTTTCTTTTATGTTCATTCTAGTTAATTCAGTGTCCACATTAGATTATTCATATACAGTAAATAATTCGATGGTGTAGTCACTGGATGAATTCTGTCCAAAATTTGTATTTCTTTTCTTTTAACTGCAAACAAGAAGAACGAGGCCATGCCGTCTTCTTACCAAACATCACCTACGTTCCGGCAACTGAAAAGCGGTAATATAGTGTTTTGGGATACAGCTCGAGCCTCTGCCAAATAAACAGTTAATGATCCAGAAATATGGCTTAATTCGGAAGACTTACAACCTGTAATTGGTATGACTTTGATGATTTTTTTCCAATACGCTTAAGCCAAATTTGGAATCGACAGATAAAGTATTTCCAAAGAAAATGGCTATGTTAAACTTTACCAAAGACACACAGCCACACACAGAGAGAGCCGAACACTGGGTTATAACATATACTCACTCTGTGTACACAAGTGAGTAAAAAAAACAAAACAAAAAAACACACACACACCAAAAAAACACACACCAAAAAAACAGGGAACACTGAATTCTTCAGAAATACAAGAAGACATATGCCTTGTTACGACAGATGTTTATTGGTGGAAACATCCACTTTGATAGCGAGACATATGCCTCGTTATGACAGATGTTTATTGGTGGAAACATCCACTTTGATGGCGAGACATATGCCTCGTTATGACAGATGTTTATTGGTGGAAACATCCACTTTGATGGCGAGACATATGCCTCGTTATGACAGACGTTTATTGGTGGAAACATCCACTTTGATGGCGAGACATATGCCTCGTTATGACAGATGTTTATTGGTGGAAACATCCACTTTGATGGCGAGACATATGCCTCGATATGACAGATGTTTATTGGTGGAAACATCCACTTTGATGGCGAGACATATGCCTCGATATGACAGATGTTTACTGGTGGAAACATCCACTTTGATGGCGAGACAAATAATATACGCTCACTGGCAGGAGACAAAGAAGAAACAAAAAATCGAAATGGTGGCCATGCTCCCCAGGAGAACAGGCTGAATTTCACTCACAGATACCTTGTGTGAGAAAAATGTGAAAAAAAAGAAAAAGAAAAGCGGTACAATACAACACAATGGATCAAACCACCAATCCATTCTGTATAAACAATTCATGTCCCTGGTATTGATTTAGCCACAACACATGGTTGCTTCCCTTTGACCACATATAAATATTTCTGTACTGATGTGGATACTTATTGATATGGATACTTATATAGCGCCTGTCCTCGGTCAGAGACCAAGGTCTAAGCACTTTACAAACACGGGGTCATTTGCACCACAGGCTGCCTACCTGGGTAGAGCCGACTGACGGCTGCCACTGGGCGCTCATCATTCGTTTCCTGTGTCATTCAATTAGATTGCAGGCACACACACACACACACACTCAGACAGACATGTAACATTTTACGTGTATGACCGTTTTTATTTATTTACCCCGCCATGTAGGCAGCCACACTCTGTTTTTTGGGGGGTGCATGTTGGGTATATTCTTGTTTCTATAACCCACTGATCGCTGACATGGATTACAGGATCTTTAACGTGGGTATTTGATCTTCTGCGTGTGCATACACACGAAGGGGGTTCAGGCACTAGCAGTCTGCACATATGCTGATCGGATAAACCTCCACCCTTTACCCACCAGGTGCCGTCACCATGATTCCTACCCGGGATCCTCAGATTGAAAGTCCAATGCTTTAACCATTCGGCTATTGCACCTGTCAGTGGGCATTTTCAGTTTTGCTTTCTCAGTCAATTGTATTCACTTTTTGTGCTTTCTGCGTGTTCGTTTTGGACTCTGTGTTGTTTAAACAAACTTTGTTCGCAGGTGTTTTAGACGATGTGTGCATTTTGCGTTTGAAAAATTACTTGGAACTGTAGTGTAGCTGAACTGATGGGCAATCATATTAAACTTCTCAAAGTGTTTTGTTAGTTTTGTTTTATTTCATTTTTATCAAACTATTATTCACTAATTCATTTCTATCGATTTTCAGAAACAAATAGTGAAAGTAAGTGATATTTGGCATCTTTGCTGGATCCAGACTGACATCAGACATGCAATAAGGATAAATGCTTTGTATGAGATAGGAAAAGTAGGTATGTACCAGTTATACCACAATGACTCACTGTCAGAGAGGAGGAAAGAGAGGATCATAGTTTGACATAGTGGGACAGATAGGTCCAGAATATTACTAGTGATCACTTCCTTTCATTTCCATACACACACACACACACATACGCTCTCACTCACACCCCCACAACCCCCCCCCCATCCCCCATACACACTCACCAACACACATGCATACACAGATAAACACTCACACACACACTCACAAACACAAATTTTTGCTGCTCATGTTAAAAACACTCCACTGTACAAATACCCGCATTTTATCAAGAGCACAAATAAACACACAATGTGCATAAATACATATTTTTTCTTCTGAACTACACCGTCACCACACAAATGCACTTTCACATTTTTATCCACTTCTCTATATACTCACAGATGCATGGTATACACTCACCCATCCACCCACAAACACACACACACTCACATACACAAACACACAAATATTTCAAAAGCAGCACCTCACACAGGATCACAAACACAGCAGAAGAAATCTTTGTGAAACAACACACTTCAAATCAAACCGAAGAGAAAGACTTTTGTAGAACAGACCACAAATGAAGATAGATGTTGATTTTCATCACACTCTGCCATACACACACTTTATCCCTCTTGCACCAGCCCCCCACCACCCCACAAAAAACACACATACTCCACCTCCCCCCTCCACCCCCCCACAAAAAAACCCACTCAAACCCACTCCCAAAAGTGATCTCATTATCCTAACTACAGTGGTGTTTTTGTCAGTCACTGTTATAACTCTATATGCCCAGAGTCTCTCGCACTGTCTTCTTTCCTCACATCGTTGTTACTGCCTGCAACAGAACAAGAAAAAGAAAAGAAATGAAAGACACTAAAGATTTCACTTGTATTTGTCAATTCAATAAGAATACATATCAATCTATATATCTTTCTGTAGTATATATATATATATATATATATATATATATATATATATATATATATACAGAGAGAGACAGAGCGAGAGACAGAGAGGGAGGGAGGGAGGGAGATACATAGGTGACATCCATGGGTTTACATTGTGAACTCTGATTCGTGGAGTTGCCAGTCCGGTTTGTCGTGGTGGTGGTGACACACGATCACTGAGATAGAGAGCGAGAGAGTGAGAGTGAAAAAGAGTGATGTGTACATAGACAATTGAAGGAATATTTAGAACATGATAACTTTACGTAGTAGAAGACATCATGTAAGGTCAGAAAGATGACGTAAAAAATAGCATTACGTCACCTGTTATAAAGTGTAGTCTGTTAACAAAATAGGTGTTGGGTTTCAACTTTGTTTTATTTATTTTATATATATATATATATATATATATATATATATATATATATATATATATATATATATACATACACTGGACTCTTCTTACAGCATTACTGTGGAGTAAAACAAATGAAGCTAATAAATGAACAACCCTTCCATTCCATCAAAATAACTCAGCAAATATTAAAAATCAAAAACAAAAAAAACTTCAAGGAGAGAAAAAAAAATGGAGAGAAAGTTGGAGGTTAATATAAATAAACAATTCAGAGACAGCAATATGGACCATTTGATATTTTTCACAGAGAGAGAGAGCCAGCTGTATCCTGACATCACTGCAGTTTCATCCTCTATGGACTCCTCAGGAATGCTGGCACTGGCAGTCATCCCTTATGGCAATGATCCACAGACACCAGTCACAGTTTAGTGGTGTTCTCAATCATAGCAGGGAAAAGTCACAATCCACTGACCTACCAAAAATGCCCATGAATGGTGAAGTAAAGACAAAACAATACAGTGCAATACAATACAAAATACAATACCGCGGCTCCTGTTAAAAATCTTGGGGGTCCAATTGTCCATAACTGTAAGGGGTTCCAGACCACTTTAAGAGGGTCATTCAAATCAAATCTAAACACACACATACACACACACATATATATATATATATTGAGAGAGAGAGAGATAACAGATAAAAGCAGGCTTCCCTTTTGTTATGATTATTTTGGTTTCTTGGCCAACACAAGGGAAACAACTCTTCTATGGAGCATCAGACTAAAGCTCAAAAGAATGATGTTCGGTCTTTTTACATGTGTTCTAAAACCGTTCATAACGTCCCATGGACTGCTTGATAAACAAGCATGTGTCCTTTCTAATTTCAAAGTGTCAAGGATATATATCTATTTTATCAGAAGCCCTGAATACAGCACAGCCGATACAATTGGGAGTTATCGTTGCCACAAGTGACTCACCTAAATCTACCACTGTTTCTGCTGTATCTCTGGCATCGTCTTCATCAGTTTTCTTCTTTGGCGTTCTGTTCTTATCCTGAGCTGTGTCCTTATCCTGTGACTTCATGTCGCTCTGTTTGTTGTCAGTGCTGGACTCATCTGCAGCAGCAGTGATATTTCAAGATGTTTTAGATGAGAGTGGACTGATTATCGTTCCCACAGTTCAGAGTGATGTCCCATTAGTTGGCAGAATTTAATGTTCTAGATGAGTGACAACTGTTTAAATTTCCCATGGATGGTAGTATATTCAGATCAATGTCACACTGTGTGGCAGAATAACTAATGTTTTAGATGAGTGACATCTTGTTATAGGATCATTTCCCACTGTATAATTAAAACTGATGCCCATTTCTTTGCAGATATATGTTTCAGATGATTGAGAACAGGTTAAAAAATCCCACAGCACATTCTGACTGATGTCCAATTACTCTGTACACTTTTTGCTGCTCCTGGCAGACAAATTCATCAATGTCACTTTCATACTAAGCAGAATAAAATACCATTTGATATAAAAATCATTAAATGACTGCTGCTGATCACTGTGGTGATGTCATACAAAAGTGCTACTGTTATAAATAAGAAATGAAAATGTAACAGTAAACTTACCATGAAAATACAACTGGCTTCGTAAAAATTGTCTGTGTCCTTCGCAGAAGTGCACTGTAATTATTTTTCAAATGTCTAGAAAGAACTGGTATTTTCCTATTTGAAAGATGAATTTGGTTTTGACAAAGTATCTATTCTTGAGACAATAAAAAAACGAAAAAGAATTTGCTAAATCTGGGTGGCACTCTCACTGTGTAGCAATGCGCTTTCCCTCAGGAGAGCAATGAGAATTTTAGACAGAGAAACCTGCTGTGACAAAAGAGTGATGTAAAACCACACAAAAGAGTTTACCACAGATATAATGCACAAAAACACAGACACACTGACAACCCCAACACAGGATTATTGCATAAACTTTCGGTGGATGTAAAAATAAACGTGAACCAAAAAAGTTACAAGGCTAAATGTAGTCTTTCACAATCACAGGGTCAGCACCTTGCCCAAACAAAATCACAATCACAGAGTCAGCCCCTTGCCCAAACAAAATCACAATCACAGAGTCAGCCCCTTGCCGAAACAAAATCAGTCACAGGGTCAGCACCTTGCCCAATCAAAATCACAGAGTCAGCACCTTGCCCAAACAAAATCACAATCACAGAGTCAGCCCCTTGCCCAAACAAAATCACAATCACAGAGTCAGCCCCTTGCCGAAACAAAATCAGTCACAGGGTCAGCACCTTGCCCAATCAAAATCACAGAGTCAGCACCTTGCCCAAACAAAATCACAATCACAGAGTCAGCACCTTGCCCCCCCAAAATCAGGTTCCCATTCAGCCCAGGGTGGAGTGAGGAACACCACAGTGAAGTGCCTTTGGCAAGGACACAACACCATGCCCAAACAGGGCCTGAAACCCTCATCACTGATGAACACTGGATCAGAAGTCCAACCTAACAGATTCTGCCATGCCCCCTCCCCTCCCCACACCCCACCCATCCACCTCCCGCCTCACCCAACCCCTCCCCCCAGTCAGTGACAAAAAGAGTGAAAAAATATGTGTTTCCAGTCCTCTGCACTAACCCTGGGTTTCATGTGAAACAAGGCATTATAGGCTGTTGTCCATTCCATGGCAGTATTCAGTGAAAGCAACAGATCACTGACGTCCACAACCTTGCCTTCTTCCACACCCTCTGACTGGCCCATCACCTGCACCTCCTGCTCCTCTCTCTCTCACCCACCCCCCTTTCCACACGAAGCAGGCACACTTTGACCCTCTCACTGTAACTGGCTCAAAATGCCACCTGTTTTAATTGAACAAGCACTGAATGGTGCTGTCAGTTTTGTCACTGTTGCTGTCATCACCTTCACGTTATAACAAACCATCAGACAAGAAAGATCCATCTCCATCAGTATCCCTACCCATATCCATTTTGCACAGCCTGTAAAGTTGTGTATATGTACAGAAAGGGTTAATGTTATGTCCCATGATGCTGTGTTTAGGCATGGAATAGGTTAATGCTGGGATTAATTCATGACTTTGTCTACAGGCATGGAATGGCTTAATGTTAGGACTGTCCTATGACGCTGTGTTTAGATATGGAATGTGTTAATGTCAGAACTGTCCCAAGATGTGTATAGGCAAGGAATATGTTAATGTCAGGACTGTGTCGTGACATGTATAGACAAGGAATATGTTAATGTCAGGACTCTTCAAAGAGATGTATAGGCAAGGAACGTGTTAATGTCAGGACTGTGTCGTGACATGTATAGACAAGGAATATGTTAATGTCAGGACTCTTCAAAGAGATGTATAGACAAGGAATGTGTTAATGTCAGGACTGTGTCGTGACATGTATAGACAAGGAATATGTTAATGTCAGGACTCTTCAAAGAGATGTATAGACAAGGAATGTGTTAATGTCAGGACTGTGTCGTGTCATGTATAGACAAGGAATATGTTAATGTCAGGACTCTTCAAAGAGATGTATAGACAAGGAATGTGTTAATGTCAGGACTGTCCCATGACATGTATAGGCAAGGAACGTGTTAATGTCAGGACTGTCCATGACATGTATAGGCAAGGAACGTGTTAATGTCAGGACTGTCCATGACATGTATAGGCAAGGAACGTGTTAATGTCAGGACTGTCCATGACATGTATAGGCAAGGAATGTGTTAATGTCAGGACTGTCCATGACATGTATAGGCAAGGAATGTGTTAATGTCAGGACTTCCATGACATGTATAGGCAAGGAACGTGTTAATGTCAGGACTGTCCATGACATGTATAGGCAAGGAACGTGTTAATGTCAGCACTCTCCATGACATGTATAGGCAAGGAATGTGTTAATGTCAGGACTGTCCCATGATGACCTAGATGTAATCACTTACCCTGACTGTCTGCTGCAGCATTGAAATCTTCATCTGATTCGTCTTCTACGGTAGCGTCTTCATCCTCTTCCTTCTTCTCCTCCTTTTTCTCCTCCTCTCCCTCCTCTTTTTTCGCCTTCTCCTCCTCTTCTTCTTCCTCTTTTTTCTTCTTCTCCTCCTCCTCCTCGCTGTCTGTTTTGTTGGCCTTGGCTTTGGGACGTTTTTTGGTGGAGGAAGATGAGGAGGGGGCCTTCTTGGGTTTGTTCTGCAAGTATTTGACCTCTCGCTCCAGGGCCTTGACCTTGGACTGGATGGTGTCGACGAGCAAGGACGGGTCGGCCCTGTCACCACGCTGCTTCTGCTCTCTCTCTGCCTCCTCCTGCCAGGTCTGTGGATCGTGGACACACACACACACATATGCATATATTAATACACACACACACACACACACACACACATATATATATATATATATATATATATATATATATATATATATATATATATATATATATATATATAGACACACGCATACACACTCATACAAACACAAACATACACACACACATATACACATGCACAGAGTCACACAGTCACACACACACATGCAAACACACCTTCTCTCTGTCTCACACAGAGATGTATAAAGCTGGTGTCACTGCAGCCAAGCGGTTAGTGTCACAGACCGATGACTGGGAGGACATGAGTTCAATACCCATCAGAGGTGCTTTGGTTTTTTGTGTGCCTGTGGTCGGCTCCTACCGAGATGAGTGTGCTATGCTCTCAAATGCGACCACATAGTTGAGGGTCATGCACTAAACAGATGTGTGTTGAGAAGAGTGTTGCTCAAATTTCCTGATCAACACTGCAAGTGGCTGTATCTCCCAGCCTGGTTGACACCAGGATGAACAACGAAACAATGAAACCACAGCCTTGACAAGTGGTCCCCAAAACCTAATCATACCCCCCTACCCCCTATGAGCAATGTTATCACTCCCATTTTCAGGCTTCATCATCAAAATATGGAAAACAAAATGCCAAAAATTCTAAGGCAACTGAACAAAAACAAATAAACAAACAAAAAAATCAAACTTCAGTGTCATGATAAGTATGTCCAACAGAGAGTAGTTGTGGCACCAGCACAACACAGCACAGCACAACACAACAGACCTCAGACCTCAGCATCACTGATAAACCTGATCAGTATAAGAGCTCAGTCTTGGTGTGGGGTGGAGCGTCGGACAGGCAGTTGTGGAAACAACACAACACAATGCAAAAAACACAATCCAACCCAACCCAACCCATCCCAACACAACAGAACACAAAACAACAAAACTTGATCAATTTATCAGGAAGAACTCTGTCTTGGTGTAGGGCGGGGTGTCTGACAGAGAGTCATGGTAACAACACAACACAACACAATATAAGAGATCACAACACAAGACAACAAACCTTGATCAGTCTGTCCAGCATTAAGAGCTCAGTGTTGGTGTAGGGCAGGGTGTCTGACTGAGACTTGTCGCTGTAACAAGACAAGACAAGACAAGACAACACAGCATAACACAATGCAACACAACACAACACAACACACCTTGGTATCGTTGATCAGTCTCCCCAGCATGAAGAGTTCAGTCTTTGTGTAGAGCGGGGTGTCAGACAGACAGCTGTGGTAACAACACAGTACAACAAAACACACTTTAAGTTATAGCACAAGACAAGACTAGACAAGACAAGACAACACACCCTGGTATCGTTGATCAGTCTCTCCAGCATGAAGAGCTCGGTCTTGGTGAAGGGCGGGGTGTCTGACAGAGAGTTGTTGCGGCGTGCGGCCTGCAGGAAAGTGATACTGGCCTCCACGGCTTTCCTCAGAGCCTTCAGCGCCGCCGGCCGCCCCTCCCTCTCCTTCACCCGCACCTCCACCCCCTTCATCAGCACCTTCAGGTCCCGCCGCTTGTTGGTGAACACCTGAGGCACACAACAGCGTGCATGCACGCATGCATGCAAGGACACAACGCCACACATGGACGCACACGCACATAAATGCACACACATACACACACATGCTGAGAATCTATACCAAGGCACACACACACACACACACACACACACACCCAGACACCCACACACACATCCACACGCGCACACGCAGATACACATACACACGCACAAACACACAGAAACACATCCATATACAACCCCCCTCGCCCCAACCCCCTCCACACACACAAGCGTGTATGATTCAATATTTCACAAATCATTACCTTATCATTAACATTTTCAGCATTTCCATTCATAAATCATGCAACGTGAAAAAGCAGACCTTACCACTCTCTTTGCATCATGGGGCTGTTCATACAGCCAGTCAGACGCTTCAGACAGCTTCTGCATGAGTGAGGTGCGTTCCTCTTCCGTGGAACACGCTTCGTACGTCTCCTGGGACAGCCTGTCTTGGGCGTCGATGATGAAGCCCTCCAGTTCGTTCTTCGCCTTCTCCACCGCGATCTTCTCTTCATCTTTTCTCCTCAGATCAGATAACCTGCATATCAAATCATGTTGCTTTGTAGCCCAGCTGACCACAAAGGTGCCACTTTGGGGGGCTGGACTACCCCTCAGTTCTTAAAACTAGTGAAAGAGAATGCAGCATTATGGTAAAAGGTCAAGTGACACAATGGTAGAGTACCAGTCTCACTCAACCAATGGAAGATAACGCAGAATAATGATAAAAGGTCGAGTAAAACAATGTTCAGAATACCAGTCTCACTCAACCAGTGGAAGAGAACACAAAACAATGTTAAAAGGTTGATTGCAACAATGTCAGAAATACCAGTCTTGTTCAGTCCCTGTAAAACCTCAGTCAATTTTCAAAATATTGGAAATAACGTGAAAAAGACCAAGTGACCCATGTTCGTTTCAGGCCACATGAAACTGAAATAAAGTTAAAACACTGATTTCCTTCCTGAAACATACAACAAGAGAAAGTGGCTGACAGTTTCTAACAAGGATGAACTTCTTTAAAACATACATGAACAGAAAATGGCTGACAGTTTCAAACAAGGATGAACCTGTTTAAAACATACAACAGGAACAGGAAATGGCTGACAGTTTCTAACATGGATGAACTTGTTTGAAACATACAACAGAAACAGGAAATGGCTGACACTTTCTAACAAGGATGAACTTGTTTGAAACATACAACAGGAACAGGAAATGGCTGACAGTTTCTAACAAGGATGAACTTGTTTGAAACATACAACAGGAACAGAAAATGGCTGACAGTTTCTAACAAGGATGAACTTGTTTGAAACATACAACAGAAACAGGAAATGGCTGACACTTTCTAACAAGGATGAACTTGTTTGAAACATACAACAGGAACAGGAAATGGCTGACAGTTTCTAACAAGGATGAACTTCTTTAAAACATACATGAACAGAAAATGGCTGACAGTTTCAAACAAGGATGAACTTGTTTGAAACATACAACAGGAACAGTAAATGGCTGACAGTTTCTAACAAGGATGAACTTGTTTAAAACATACAACAGGAACAGTAAATGGCTGACAGTTTCTAACATGGGAAAACCAAACTGACTGCTGAACCTTGGAGAAACGAGTTCAGAGTGGCCTGAACGTGAGGTGCAGTCACTGCCTCTGTGTGCCTATCAGGGCTGTGACTGAGGCATGGAACAGCTTAATGTTACCACTACAGTCTTGTGACTGATTTGCTGAACAAAACTGATGCCATTCCACGAGAAAAAAGTCCAAGTAAGGAATGGTGATAGACTTCCTGACCTGTAGCCTCTGTCATATCTCAGTGAGGTAACAGCAAAGTCATCAGCTGCAGTGAAGGGGTTAAAAGTCCAGCATCAATGTGGACATCAAGTCAGACCCAGCACCGTCCACAGGCAAAGGCCAAGACCTTTTACATGACACTGACCTTTTACATCAACCTTTTGCTTGACACTGATATTTTAAAATGACCCTTTACCCAACACTTACCTTTGACTTCATTCTGACATTTTGCACTGACCTTTTTAATGACACTGACTTTGACCTTTTACATGAATGGTATTTTACACTGACCGTTTACACTACACTGACATTTAAAAAAACCACACTAACATTTCACCTGACACTTACCTTTTCTTGGCTTGCCGTAATTTATCCTTGGAGAAGTCAGCCAAGTCCTTGACTTTGACAACAGCCTTCAACTTTTCACTCATCGCCTTAGGCGAGGAACTGGTCTTCTGGAAATCAAGACTGAACTTTCTAACATGTTAAATGAATCATGCCTTATCTTCAGAGATGCAATAATGATAATAAAAATAACAACATCAATAATAATATAATGTAACAAAACATAGCGTAACATAACATGATACAACAGAAATGAATCTTTTAAGTGCAGAATCTTGTGCAAAGACCAAAAAAAAAAAAAAAAAGCTTTCACTCCCAACTTTCACATGTACCAAGAAGAACTGAGTGAAGCTTTGACTCTGACTTTCTCAGCAAGTGGAAGAAATCATGCCTTATCAAGAAAGATATGCTGTTTACTTGACAAATGCCTTATCAAGC
>NC_134892.1:18964396-18999396 GCF_041734735.1 Babylonia areolata
AGCAGAGCAAGCTAACTTATTCAGCGCTGCCACCATTCCTTTTTCTTTTTCCAGCTGCTTTTTGGCACTTTTTAACTATCTGTTGTTTTGCTCTGGGGATTAGTGGTGATACTGTAAACACTAGAATGGGTACTAGCTGTCCATTCTGCAGTATTAATAATAATAATAATAATCATGAGAATAATAACTGGACATTTATCAGTGCTTTCCTCATTGCACAAAGCACTTTACAATCCACACAGACACGCATACGGAACACACTGTCCTCAACTCACAATCATGCACAATAAACATATATATGCACATACAAATTGTACGTACAAAACAAACATACATACATACATTGTAACACATACATGCATCCATACATACATACATTTGACACACACATAACACAGCATTACAAATATACCTACACAATCAGCTGACTACTTTCATGTATGAGAGTCTCGAGGAAATTAGCCAATATGGCCTCTTTATGTTTTTTGTGTGTTGAGTTGCCACAAGAAAAAGTCATCATTGGAACATGGAACGTCCGCACGCTATATCAATGCGGCAAAGTGAAAGAACTTGAGCATGAACTAAAACGTTACCAATGGGACATTGTGGGGTTATCAGAAGTACGATGGACGGGATTGGGAGAGATGATGACAGATGACGGACACAAGATGTGGTATAGTGGTGAAGATTCTCGACATGAACATGGCGTAGGTTTCATCGTACGCAAAGAAGTCACTGGATGCATCATGAGCTGCACTCCAGTTACCAGCCGTGTCATCAGTATTCGAGTGTCAGCTAAACCGAATAACATCACAATCATCCAAGTATATGCACCAACAACTGACCATGAAGACCAGGATGTCGAAGAATTTTACGAAAAAATAGAAGACACCATCAAGAAGGCCCCCAAAAAAGACATCATCATTGTACAGGGGGACTTCAATGCCAAAATCGGCTCAGATGCCTACAACGACTGGGCTGGAACAGTGGGCCAGTATGGCACAGGAGACACCAACGACAGGGGACTTCGCCTTCTGGAGTTTGCGTGCAGTCAAAGGCTCACCATCGCTAACACTCTTTACCCTCACAAACTGTCAAGAAGAACAACCTGGCATGCACCGAACGGGAGAACACACAACCAGATTGTCCTCACCCCGCGGCGTTTCAAATCAAGCATCAACAGAGCAAAGACGAGGACTTACCCCGGAGCTGACATAGGCAGTGATCATGACCTTGTGCTGCTCACAATGAAGATGAAGCTGAAGAAAAAACACCAAGCGGTGCAACCCCGTATCAAGTTTGATCTGGAGAAGCTGAAAGACCCGGAGATTGAAGAGGTCTTCCAAGCTCAGCTCGGGGGACGGTTTGCGGCACTCAGCCTTCTGGATAACAACATCAACGACCTCACCAACACCTTCAATGAGGCAGTCCGTGAAACAGCTGAAGAGGTACTGGGGCGACAGAGGAAGAAACACCAGCCATGGATCTCTAACGACATCCTTGACCTGTGTGATAAGAGAAGATCCCTGAAGAAGACGAAAAACACTAGCCCTAACGAAGCCGCACAGTATCGTGAAACCAACAAACTTGTGAGAAAAAAGATGGAAGAAGCCAAAGAACAATGGATCAACGACCAGTGTGAGAAGATCGAAAAAGGAATGGAAGGAGGAAACAGCAAATTTGCCTATGCCACACTGAAGAAACTCACCAAGACGCAGCAGAACAAATCGTCTGTCATTGAGGATACCTCAGGCGAACTACTGACAGAAAGCTCCGCTGTTCTGAACAGATGGACACAATACTGTCAAGAATTATACAACTATCCCATACAACCAGATGACAGTTTGATTGACAGAGACATAACACCATCAAGGGAACCTTCACCCCTGCCAGTGTTGAGGGAAGAAGTGGAAGAAGCTGTACGCAGTCTACCAGCAGGAAAGTCACCTGGAGCAGACAACATTCCGGCAGAGCTGCTCAAACACGGAGGGAATGAGCTGGTCACAATTGTAACAGCAATCTGTCAAAAGATCTGGGAGACAAAACAGTGGCCCTCAGAATGGACTCGGTCGCTCATCATCCCCATACCAAAAAAGGGGAATCTCCGCCAATGCCAGAATTACAGGACAATCAGTCTTATTAGCCACACGAGCAAAATCATGCTTCGAGTCATTCTAAACCGACTCAAGAAAGAGGCTGAAGAACACCTGGCAGAGGAACAAGCCGGATTCAGAGCAGGCAGAAGCACAGTAGAACAGATCTTCACCTGCCGATTACTGATGGAAAAACACCTGCAACATCAAAGAGACCTGTTCCACAACTTCATAGACTTCAAGAAAGCCTTTGACAGGGTGTGGCATGATGGACTGTGGCAGGTACTCAGACAGTTTGGCATCGAGGAGGGTCTCACCCAAGTCATTCAGGCGCTGTACAAGACATCCAGCAGCGCAGTCCTCCTCAACAACCAAATCGGAATATACTTTAAGACCACAGTCGGTGTCCGTCAGGGTTGCCTGCTCTCCCCAGTACTATTCAACCTTTTCCTAGAAAACATCATGCGCGAAACCCTCCATGACTTCCACTCTACCATCTCCATAGGAGGAAGAATCATCAACAACTTGAGATTCGCAGATGACATAGATCTACTAGGAGGCAGCAACAAAGAACTACAAGACCTCACCAAGAGACTAGAAGGAAGAGCAGGTGCATACGGAATGGAAGTGAGCACCGAGAAAAGCAAAGTGTTGGTAAACAGCTCAACCAACACCCAAGCTCAAATCTTCATGAACGGACAACAACTTGAAGAAGTGGATGCTTTCAAATATCTCGGCTCCACCCTCACAAACAACGGTCGCTCAACAACTGAAATAAAGATTAGGATAGCTATCGCAACATCAGCAATGGCTAAGCTCAGCAAGATTTGGAAGAGCAGAGAGATCAGCTTTCCAACAAAGATCAAACTGTACCGATCCCTGGTGCTATCCATACTGCTGTATGGATGTGAAAGTTGGACTTTAACAGCAGAGACTACTAGGAAAGTCCAGACGTTTGAGACAAAATGCTTCAGACGACTGCTTGGAATCTCATGGAAGGACAGAAAGACCAATGACTTTGTCAAGAGCCAAATAACTATGCTAGCGGGTCCACTGGAACCACTCTTAGCAGTGGTCAAAAGGAGGAAGCTGTCATGGTTCGGGCATGTGACACGCCACAATTCACTGCAAAAGACAGTTCTACAGGGAACGCTAGAGGGTGGTAGGCGAAGAGGGAGGCAAGCCAAATGCTGGATGGACAACATCAAGGAATGGACCAATATGGATAGCGCTACGCTGATACGACAGGCAGAAGATAGAACCGGATGGCGTCGTCTGACTACGGAATCGTCCCTCATGTCTCCTCTACGCCCATCCCAGGCAGGAGAATGAATGGAATGGAATGTGTTGATTTGAAGCATTCTTTATCTATTCATATGATTCTTTTGTAATCTGGGATGATGAACTATACAGAAGGGATTATGTCCTCAGCATAGTTCAGTCAATATGTCTTAAGGAGCTGAGTGGTTGAGATAATGTCCTGAACTGTGTTGTTCAGCAGGTTGCTTTGTTGTTATGTCAGATGTAACAGAGTGCTGTGATTAACACAGTTGATTTTTTTTATTCAGTTGGGCTGCCCTGATGTGGTCCTGTGTGGCAAGCTGGAATGGGAATATTGTTAATATCAATCATTCCGTGTACTCAGGATGTTTATGCTCAATTAAAAAGTTGGGTTTTTTAACCATCAACAGAGAGTGAAAGTGAGAGAGACAGACAGACAGAAAGATAGATAAACAGAGAGAGACAGACAGACAGACAGAGACAGAGACAGAAAGAGAGACAGACAGACTCAGAGAGATACTCTCAATACACACACACTCACACACACACACACACACACACACACATTTTTACGCATGCAATAAAGACTACCTCCAAACACGAAAAAAGAACAGGAGCACATAACTCACTTCCTCTCCTCCTCAGACAGAAAGTCCAAATCTCCATAGCGAACGTCAAAGTTAAAGTCCTTGACATAATGCTTGTTAAAGGTCATGACCTTCTTCTGAGGGTAGTAATTGGTCCTTCCAAACAACGTCCGCTTGATCCTTTTTATGGCCGATGTCTCATCTTCTTCTGTTTTCTGTTTCTCAAATTCAACCTGGATTGTACAAAACACAATCACATTTACTCATTTTACTGTAAACAGGAATGGCTAATCATCACGATTAATTATTCATAAAAAAGTTATATATCACGCCTACCTTTGGACAGAGACCAAACACTGTGTTTTACAGTTATTTGCACAATAGACTGCTTTCCTGGGTTGAGCTCATCATTCGTTTCCTGTATTTCAGTCAGGCTTTTGTCATATACACACACATCTTTTTCAGAGTGGATATTACTAAACAATTTGCCAGGAACAACTCTTTCATTGCTACAGTTTCTTTTACACACACACACATACACACACAAACGCACACACAGACGAACCCCTCAAATCTCACATAAATGGGGAAGATGATGGCATCACATACACCCATCCTCCACCCCAACACACCTCACCCCCCCCCCCCCCCCAACACACACCACCCCCTCCAACCTCACAAAAATGGGGAAGATGATGGCATCACATACACCCATCCACCACCCCAACACACCTCACCCCCCCCCCCAACACACACCACCCCCTCCAACCTCACAAAAATGGGGAAGATGATGGCATCACATACACCCATCCACCACCCCAACACACCTCACCCCCCCCCCCCCCAACACACACCAACCCCTCCAACCTCACAAAAATGGGGAAGATGATGGCATCACATACACCCATCCCCAACCCCAACCCCAACACGCCCCCCCCCCCCCCCCCCCCCAACCAGCCTCACATTGATGGGGAAGACGTTGGCGTCACGGACGTGGAAGGTTTTGACCTTGAACCCCTTGCCCAGATAGGCTGCCTGGTACACGGCACCAAGGGCTGCCGCTTCGTCCGTGTTGATGCTCTTCCCCAGCTCCTTCCTGCAGCCACACACAGCACTGCACGGCACTCATGGACATGACAACACAAGACTTCTTCTTCCTTCGCTATCACTGTTTGGTATGGAAACATTTCCAAGGCAGAAGTTGCAGCCCTTCACAGAATCGTAAAAACTACCACCAAGATTACCGGGGCTGATCTACCTTCTCTAGAAGACATATATTACAAGCGGCTACTCAAAAAAGAAAAAAATCAATCAGCCAGGACAAATCACATCCAGCTTTTGGGATTTTCGAGATGCTTCGCTCTGGTCGACGGTACAGAAGTAAAAGAACGAAAACCAATCGCTTCGCCAATAGCTTTTTCCCTAAAGCAGTGAATGCCCTGTCTGTTGAACAAATCCAGTATGATAAATAGAACTGTGCAACCAACAACCATCTACCTGAAGATCTAGTCATTAGCCCCATCCACATGAAATATGCAGCTTCTGTTCAAATGTGTGTGTGTGTGTGTGTGTGTGTGTGTATGCAGTGCGTGCATGTGTGAGTATGCACAAGTTTTTATATTGATATGCACTTGTATGTATCCTAATTTCTACTGTATCTGTGTTTGTGTATGATTTTTGATTTATATTTGTACCTTGTTATGTACTATCCCCCCAATATTCCTTGTGACCCCGGTACACTTGGTAATAAAGACATGTTCTGTTCTATTCTGTTCTATTCTTCGTTCGTGGGCTGCAACTCCCATGTTCACTTGTATGTGCACGAGTGGGGTTTTACGTGTATGACCATTTTTACCCCACCATGTAAGCAGCTATACTCCGTTTTCCACGGTATGCATGCTGGGTGTGTTCTTGTTTCCATAACCCACCAAACACTGACAATACAAAACACAAGACTTTGTTAAAGAGGGTAGTTTTCAGTTTAAATATCCCAAGGATGCGTCACTGTGTTCAGACAAATCTATAAAGGCTACACCACATCTGCTAGGCAGACCAGCAGCATAACCCAACGCACTTCGCCAAGCCTTGAGTGCATGCTGAAATGATTACATCTGTGTAACTATCAGAATGGATTTCCTCCAGAGAATTTTGCCAGAAGAGACACTTTCCTCGACAACTGAAAACACTTCACTTAGGCCTTGAGTGCATGCATGCATATATATTTGTGTACGTGTCAGAGTGATTTTTCTTCCACAGAATTTTGCCAGAGTACAACACTCCTGTTGCTGTGGGTTCTTTTTCAGTGCGCCAAGTGTGTGCTGCACACGGGACCTCGGTTAATTGTCTCATCTGAATGACAAGATACTCAGTTGGGAGGAAGGGCAAGAACAGGATTCAAACCCAGACTCTCACAGACTCTGTATTGGCAGATGAGTGTCTTAACCATCCTGCCACCAGGGTCACAGATAAGCAAAGAACACGCTTCTTGTATGTCCAGCCCTCACCCTAAAGAGGGGTAAAAACAAACAAAGCAAAGAGTGAACAAAGGGAAGTCAAAATGCAATGAAAATACATCCATCACTTTAACTAACCTCCCCATTTCCCTGTTACCCCACCCACCACAGCCACCCTGCCCAATACAGAGCAAAACAAAACACACATGAGTTAAAACATGTTAAAAAAATTTTTTTAAAGAAGAAAAAAAAAGAGAGCAAACAAAAAGATGTCAACATTTCAGCCTGAAAACACACACACATACACACACAAACACACCATCACATACATTCACACACACACACACACACCATCACATACATTAACACACACACACACACATGAACACCATCACATACATTAACACACACACACACACACACACACACACACACATGGACACCATCACATACATGCACACACACACACACACACACACACACCATCACATACATTAACACACACACACACATGGACATCATCACATACATTAACACACACAGAGAGACACACACAGACACCATCACATACATTAGCGCACACACACACCATCACATACATTAACACACACACACACCATCACATACATTAACACACACACACACACCATCACATACATTAACACACACAGAGAGACACACACAGACACCATCACATACATTAACACACACACACACCATCACATACATTAACACACACACACACCATCACATACATTAACACACACACACACCATCACATACATTAACACACACACACACACCATCACATACATTAACACACACACACACACCATCACATACATTAACACACACACACACCATCACATACATTAACACACACCATCACATACACTAACACACACACACACCATCACATACATTAACACACACACACATCATCACATACATTAACACACACACACACCATCACATACATTAACACACACACACACACCATCACATACATTAACACACACCATCACATACATTAACACACACACACACAGCATCACATACATTAACACACACACACACCATCACATACATTAACACACACACACACCATCACATACACTAACACACACACACACACACACACACACACACACCATCACATACACTAACACACACACACACCATCACATACATGAACACACACACACACCATCACATACACTAACACACACACCATCACATACATTAACACACACACACACACACACACACACCATCACATACACTAACACACACACACACCATCACATACATTAACACACACACACACACACACACACCATCACATACATTAACACACACACACACACCATCACATACATTAACACACACACACACCATCACATACATTAACACACACACACACCATCACATACACTAACACACACACATACCATCACATACATTAACACACACACACACACACACACCATCACATACACTAACACACACACACACCATCACATACATTAACACACACACCATCACATACACTAACACACACACACCATCACATACATTAACACACACACACACACCATCACATACACTAACACACACACACACACCATCACATACATTAACACACACACACACACCATCACATACACTAACACACACACACACACCATCACATACATTAACACACACACACACACCATCACATACACTAACACACACACACACACCATCACATACATTAACACACACACACACACACACACACACACACACCATCACATACACTAACACACACACACACCATCACATACACTAACACACACACACACACACCATCACATACATTAACACACACACACACCATCACATACATTAACACACACACCATCACATACACTAACACACACACACACCATCACATACATTAACACACACACACACACACACACACACCATCACATACACTAACACACACACACACCATCACATACATTAACACACACACACACACACACACACACACACCATCACATACACTAACACACACACACACACACACACACACACCATCACATACACTAACACACACACACACCATCACATACATTAACACACACACACAATATCACATACACTAACACACACACACACACCATCACATACATTAACACACACACACACACCATCACATACACTAACACACACACACACCATCACATACATTAACACACACACACACCATCACATACATTAACACACACACACACCATCACATACACTAACACACATGCATGTGCATGTGCTGCTCTCCTCCTGTCTCTCACCCACAAACTCCTCCGTGTCCTGCCACTCACCCACCTCACCACCATTCCTCCCTCCCTCTCTGCCTCCACCCTCCCCTCCACCTACACGTTGCATTGCGCAAGCAGTATGTTTTCTAAAAAAAAATGTCCCTAGAAAAAGGTGAGTGAATATGATTGATCATCCTGTTATTCCTTGAAATTGATTTAAAAGAAGTTGAATAAAATAAAGTAAAAATATCTGACAGATTTCTCCAGACATCCAAATGTACTGGAAATAGATATTGTTTAACACAAATAGTGAAAATGGCTTTCCTGAAAGTGATAGTGAAGTATTCTGGTGTGTTGATTTTTGGTAAGGCCTACCATTACATTTCCACTGTGTATTCCTTCTTAAAATCACATAGTTCGATTTTTAAAATCTATCTTATATATTTATCTATTCCTTTTCATGTTTGTGTGATCTGTGTCTTGCCACTTTTTGCTGAATGAAAACTGGTGCTTTCATGTCTTTATTAGTGTACACCTTTTTTTTTTTGTATGTTCAAATACTTCTTGTCTGGTCATGATAGTTAAACACAGCCCGAAACACCCCACAGCCCATACAACTCTCACTATGCTGTTGGTTCAATTGTAAGCTAATGTCACTCCCTGGTGTAGAAAAGGAACATACAATAAACAAACAACACTGACTTGCCACTGTATTTCATCAGGAGGTCGTGCACTTTAGGCAGTCGGCTTCCCCCTCCCATCAAAATGATCTCGTTTATCTCTGGCTGAAAAAAAAAGAAGTTTTCTTTAATCAAGAAAAAGTGAGGATAAAGGAAGGAACATATGAAGGTATAAGAAAAAAGAGACAAAGAGGGACAGACAGAGAGGAAGTACCTGAAAACTGTGCAGAATACAGAGTTCACAAGTTAAGGACTGCCTGGGAAC
This sequence comes from Babylonia areolata, assembly GCF_041734735.1. Lineage (NCBI taxonomy): Eukaryota > Metazoa > Mollusca > Gastropoda > Neogastropoda > Buccinidae > Babylonia > Babylonia areolata. The sequence goes on from NC_134892.1 coordinate 18,974,065, forward strand.
TTGCACAATCTTCTTCACAAGATCACACAAGATAATTTATTGTCTTTAAAAGGAGATGCTTGGTGTGGTGGCACACAGCTAATTTCTATATAGTACAAATATAGACATACATAAGCCATTCAGCTGATTTGCATATGCTCAGAAGCAAACAATCTCAGCTGCATCATATATTCATGCGCCTGCCATCACTCTCCATTTCACACTCGTCATAAGAAATTACTAAAAACGTGCAAAACGACCTTCAAATATAAATAAGTAGGTTACAATAATAAATAAGCCCGTAAATCAAGGAGAGTTTATAACAAAGATGAATAATCAAATAATCAATTACATAAATAATGGCAACAACAATAACAATATCAATAATAGTAGTAATAATAATGATGATGATGATGATAATAATAATGATGATAACAACAACAGTAATGATAATAATAACAACAACAATAATGATACACTTCATGGGGGCAGGGTAAACTGATGCTGAATTTTCTGCTAACAGCAGTGTATGCAGCCAGTGTAATGAGCACCTCTCATAACCTGAGGAGCTTCCCAGCTGTGCACTCCCATCTTTTACAATGAAAAATCACAGCCACTGTCTATAAACCACAGCGTATCTGTTCACCTGTGGGTGAAACTTTCTTCAAGCTGTTCACAGAGCACATAAACCTAAAACAGCCTTTAGAAACACTGTTCGAAAACATGCCTGCTTTTATGAAATGGTTCTTAACTTTTTCTGAAGTCTGTATATCCACAGATAAGTTTGCACAAACAGACTGTATGCATAGTGACAAAACAACCCAAGATGCCAAATCAACTCCAGTGTAATATGTCAGCAAATATTTCATGAAGAGTTCATTTTCATTCAAACTTCCTCTTCTTTTTCATTTTGTGTTTGATATACAAGGCGCAGAGTATCAAAACACAAAATTAAAATGAATGAAAATAACAGAAAGCACATGGAAATAGGTGAACAAGACACAAACTGTTCACAGTGCATGACCATGAAAGCGCAATATGCTGGCACAATGATTGTGTCTTTTTGATTTGTCTTGGGTTTTTTTGTTTTTGTTTTTTTTGTGTGTGTGTGTGTTGCTGTTGTCATTGGTGTTGTTTCATTGTTCATCTTTTCATACTTTTTTTTCTGAAACATTTTTATTGATGACATTTGATCAATACATAAAAGGAATAAATAAAAAATCCAACAAACATACAAACAAATCAATATCTAAAAACTGAGCCACTTACATGGTCTCTTCATACCTTGTACGTTATATGTTTTCTGAACTCGCCCAAATGATCTCAGAGAACCAACTTACTGTATATCGCACTCACCCAAATGATCTCACAGACTGTATACACCACGCACCCAAATGATCTCACAGACTGTATACACCACTCACCCAAATGATCTCACATACTGTATACAGCACTCACCAAACTGATCTCACAGACTGTATATAGCACTCACCCAAATGATCTCACAGATATAAATTAAATGTATACACCACTCAACCAAAATGATCTCACAGACTGTATACACCACTCACCCAAATGATCTCACAGACTGTATACACCACTCACCCAAATGATCTCACAGACTGTATACACCACTCACCCAAATGATCTCACAGACTGTATACACCACTCACCCAAATGATCTCACAGACTGTATAGTGTATACAGCACTCACCCAACTGACCTCACAGACTGTATACAGCACTAACCCAAAATGATCTAACAGAATGCATACAGCACTCACCCAAAATGATCTCACAGAATGTATACAGCATTCAACCAAAATGATCTACAGAATGTAAACAGCATTCAACCAAAACGATCTCACAGACCCGAAAAACTATATACACAGTACTCACCAAAATGATCTTACACATCTCACAGACAGTACACAGCACTTTAACACATCTCACAGACAGTACACAGCACTCACCCAGGTGATTTAACACACCTCACAGACAGTACACAGCACTCACCCAGGTGATTTAACACATCTCACAGACAGTACACAGCACTCACCCAGGTGATTTAACACATCTCACAGACAGTACACAGCACTCACCCAGGTGATTTAACACACCTCACAGACTATACACAGCACTCACCCAGGTGATTTAACACACCTCACAGACAGTACACAGCACTCAGCCAGGTGATTTAACACACCTCACAGACAGTACACAGCACTCACCCAGGTGATTTAACACATCTCACAGACAGTACACAGCACTCACCCAGGTGATTTAACACATCTCACAGACAGTACACAGCACTCAGCCAGGTGATTTAACACATCTCACAGACAGTACACAGCACTCATCCAGGTGATTTAACACATCTCACAGACAGTACACAGCACTCAGCCAGGTGATTTAACACATCTCACAGACAGTACACAGCACTCACCCAGGTGATTTAACACACCTCACAGACTATACACAGCACTCACCCAGGTGATTTAACACACCTCACAGACAGTACACAGCACTCAGCCAGGTGATTTAACACATCTCACAGACAGTACACAGCACTCACCCAGGTGATTTAACACATCTCACAGACAGTACACAGCACTCACCCAGGTGATTTAACACATCTCACAGACAGTACACAGCACTCACCCAGGTGATTTAACACACCTCACAGACTATACACAGCACTCACCCAGGTGATTTAACACACCTCACAGACAGTACACAGCACTCACCGAGGTGATTTAACACATCTCACAGACAGTACACAGCACTCACCCAGGTGATTTAACACACCTCACAGACTGTACACAGCACTCACCCAGGTGATTTAACACATCTCACAGACAGTACACAGCACTCACCCAGGTGATTTAACACATCTCACAGACAGTACACAGCACTCACCCAGGTGATTTAACACATCTCACAGACAGTACACAGCACTCACCCAGGTGATTTAACACATCTCACAGACAGTACACAGCACTCACCCAGGTGATTTAACACATCTCACAGACAGTACACAGCACTCACCCAGGTGATTTAACACATCTCACAGACAGTACACAGCACTCACCCAGGTGATTTAACACACCTCACAGACTGTACACAGCACTCACCCAGGTGATTTAACACATCTCACAGACAGTACACAGCACTCACCCAGGTGATTTAACACACCTCACAGACAGTACACAGCACTCACCCAGGTGATTTAACACACCTCACAGACAGTACACAGCACTCACCCAGGTGATTTAACACACCTCACAGACAGTACACAGCACTCACCCAGGTGATTTAACACATCTCACAGACAGTACACAGCACTCACCCAGGTGATTTAACACATCTCACAGACAGTACACAGCACTCACCCAGGTGATTTAACACATCTCACAGACTGTACACAGCACTCAGCCAGGTGATTTAACACACCTCACAGACTGTACACGGCACTCCCCCAGGTGATTTAACACATCTCACAGACAGTACACAGCACTCCCCCAGGTGATTTAACACACCTCACAGACTGTACACAGCACTCACCCAGGTGATTTAACACACCTCACAGACTGTACACAGCACTCACCCAGGTGATTTAACACATCTCACAGACAGTACACAGCACTCAGCCAGGTGATTTAACACACCTCACAGACACTACACAGCACTCACCCAGGTGATTTAACACACCTCACAGACAGTACACAGCACTCACCCAGGTGATTTAACACATCTCACAGACAGTACACAGCACTCAGCCAGGTGATTTAACACACCTCACAGACAGTACACAGCACTCACCCAGGTGATTTAACACACCTCACAGACAGTACACAGCACTCACCCAGGTGATTTAACACATCTCACAGACAGTACACAGCACTCACCCAGGTGATTTAACACATCTCACAGACAGTACACAGCACTCACCCAGGTGATCTCAGACATCTTCAAGGCGTCCTCCACAGGCTTGGTCACACCCTGCAGGAGGTCTTTGATGAGGTCCAGGTATTCCTCACGGGTCACCTTGCAGCTGAAGTCCTCCCCGTCCAGTAACCCTTCCACCTGCAAAACACACCTTGGTCTGTAACCCTTCCACCTGCAAAACACACCTTGGTCTGTAACCCTTCCATCTGTAACCCTTCCACCTGCAAAACACACCTTGGTCTGTAACCCTTCCACCTGTAACCCTTCCACCTGCAAAACACACCTTGGTCTGTAACCCTTCCACCTGTAACCCTTCCACCTGCAAAACACACCTTGGTCTGTAACCCTTCCACCTGTAACCCTTCCACCTGTAACTCTTCCACCTGTAACCCTTCCACCTGTAACTCTTCCACCTGTAACCCTTCCACCTGTAACCCTTCCACCTGTAACTCTTCCACCTGTAACCTTTCCACCTGCAAAACACATCTACTGCATTGCTGTGGCCACAGGACATCGGTGCTGTGCACAGAAACCCATTTCTGGACGAGGAAAGTGAAAGAAGCCGTCCAAATCAAGATGAGGAAGCCTAGCCTCATTCAGATGACTGGCTTGACACTCCTTTCAATGTCCGATAGTCTGTTACAACACCACCGTTGGGTGCCTGCGGCCAGGCAACTTAGATACAGCTGTGATATCAGTTCACTCACAGCCTGTCCAGCCCCACACCTTCCTGTATCGGTTTTGCTGCGAAAGGTGGTGTGAAACTACTGAATTATAGTACTGCAAGTGAGTTCAAACTTTCGATTCCAAGTAAGGAAACTTTCTTCTATATGTCAATGTGTAACTGGAATAAGAGAACTTTTACCAATGGAAACTGTGGAGGTGTTTATTGCTTCATGTGCTCTTCCTTATAGTGCACTGCCATTATTATATTCTATTTCAAGCCAAATTTGATGTTGGCAGACAAAGTATTTCCAAGAGAAAATGAAGTAAGTTTATCACAAACATGTACATACATGCACAAAGACACACAAAACAGACAACCAAAACAGGATTATTACATTCGCCCTACTTCGTTTTCACACAGAGTCAGTAAACTAAGTGAAACACACACAATACCCCACAAGTGGAATCAAAGTAGTTTGAGCTGAACTGGACAACCTGTCTGAAGGCTGTAATGATGGAGTGGGAGTTGTGAGGCAGGGTGGAAAAATGGAGCCTGGGGGTGGGGTGGTTACAAGGGGGTGGTGACTGGGGGTAGGGGAGGAGGAGGTTGGCAAGTTTATGTACGAAAGACAAAGAAATGTCTATTGTTTAGTGGTTTAATACATTCTGGTCTTTTGTACACTTTCAATGTGCTATATTTTTTTTTATATTCAAGCATGTAAAATGTTATTGTATTACTGCACTATTCTATGATACTTTATCACCCACAAACCAATTTTACTGATTTTTTTATGAGGACATTAAAGGGATTTGATCAACTCTTTCACCACCATATGTGACTTCAGTTGACTAGACAGTGCACTCCATCAGGTGACCATAGTCAATATTTACTCACTCGGGATGACAAGTTTTCCCCCTTGCTTTTCCCCACAGACAGCCCATTTGTAAGGGTTAGGGAAAAAAATGGCAAAAAATACAAAATACAGAGTAAGAAAATGAAACTTTCAAATTTCTAATCTTATTTTTACAGTTTTGCCATTTTGAAGAAAATAATGTAAATTTTTCACCCCAAATCACCATACCCATGCTCACTTTCTACACTTAATTCACTTTCTTCTTCGTCATCATCCACCTCTTCAATGTCTGACCCTTTAGTTTGTAGCCTTTCAAGTACTTCAGCAACACTAAAACATTGCTGCCACTGCCTTGTTCGCTCGACAACATTTTGAGAAGAACCCGCTTTGTTAACAGGCTGGCACGCAAGCAGACAACCAGTCAGTGATTTTGTCAGCCTGTGTGCGAGACGGGCCACACGTGACAGGCTGGCCAATCATACCATTCGGTTGTGGAGTGACCTAGAATAGCGCACTCTGCTTGGCTAATCACAAAATCACGTGTACAGCACATGATGGATTTTTATTTTGGAAACTGCTATTCCATTCCGTCATCCGAAACCAAATACATTTTGTGTAGGAATGCTCACGCATTCTGTCGTCTGGAGCGAGTTATGGAGTCATGCTGATAAAACCATTTTTCACACTGTAACAAAGCTTGACAGCTGCTGGCAGTGTCCTGCCGACAGAACAATGACTAACCTTTACCCCCTGTCCAAGCACAAGTGAACAAGTCCATTGGGCTCTTTTGACATGAACCAAAGCCTGTGACTGAGAGCAATGTATGATGAAAGAGTTAAAGTCATTTGATGTGATCTGACTGGCGCAACAGCCGAGTGGTTAAAGCGTTGGACTTTCAATCTGAGGGTCCTGGATTTGAATCTTGGTAACCGTGCCTAGTTGGTAAAGGGTGGAGAATTTTCCGATCTCCCAGGTCAACATATGTGCCTGAACCCCTGTGTATACACAAGCAGAAGATCAAATACACATGTTAAAGATCCCGTAATCCATGTCAGCATTTGGTGGGTTACGAAAACAAGAACATGCCCAGCATGTACACCCCTGAAAACAAGAGTATGGCTGCCAACATGGTGGGGTAAAAACGGTCATACACGTAAAAGCCCACTCGCGTACATTCAAGCGAATGAGGGAGTTGCAGCCCATGAATGAAGAAGAAGACGAAGAAGAAGATGAAAAAGAAGATGAAGACAACAATGGTGACAATGATGAAGACAAAGAGGACGGCGATGATGATGATGAAGAAGAAGAAGAAGGAGAAGCAGAAGAAGAAGGAGAAGATGAAAAAGAAGATGAAGACAACAATGGTGACAATGATGAAGACAAAGAGGACGGCGATGATGAAGAAGAAGAAGAAAAAGAAGCAGAAGAAGAAGGAGAAGATGATGACGACGATGATGATGATGATGATGATGAAAGTGATTGGATGCAATCTCCTGACCTGTGCCTTGTGGTCAGTGTTGGCACTCAGCACCTTCTTGACCCGCTCGGCCTCCTTCATCAGCTTGGCCATGGCCCGGGGGTTGTCCTGCACACGCACTGACCGCTGCCTCTGGCCATTGAACACCTCCGCCAGGTGGTCCCTCAGGCGTAGTGTCATCTCCAGGCCTCCCAGGTCACGGTCATACCTGGGGGGTGGGGGTGGGGGTGTCAGTTTGGTTGTGTGTTTTGTGGTACCTGTGTGTGTGTGTGTGTGTGTGTGTGTGTGTGTGTGTGTGTGTGTGTGTGTGTGGTTGTGTGTGTAGTGTGTGTGTGTGGTTGGTGTGTGTGTGTGTGTGTGTAAGTGTGTGTGTGTGAGTGTGTGTTTGAGTGTGTGTGTGTGTGTGTGTGTGTGTGCGAGTATCTGTATGCATTGTGCTTATGTGTGCGTGTGTATAATCTGCTTATAGTTGGTATATATATATATTTTATATATATATATATATATATAGAGAGAGAGAGAGAGAGAGAGAGAGAGAGAGAGAGAGAGAGAGAGAGATAAATATAAATCTATCTATATATCTAGAGAGAGAGAGAGAGAAATATATATATATATATATATATATATATATATATATTATAATATTTATTATCATTATTATCATCATCATCATTATTACTATCATTATCATCATCATTATTATCATACTGATACTATTGTAATAGGTTGCCGTGAAATACTAGGACTCACCCCACACCTCTGACTGTCAGCTGGGGGTTACTTTCCACCCTGCTTCCCACCTGGGTCTTCACCATCTTGTACCCTGCACACAGGCCTCAGCTGTTGAAACAACACACCCACATGTGTACTTCAGTCACCATCTTGTACCCTGCACACAGGCCTCAGCTGTTGAAACAACACACCCACATGTGTACTTCAGTCACCATCATGTACCCTGCACACAGGCCTCAGCTGTTGAAACAACACACCCACATGTGTACTTCAGTCACCATCTTGTACCCTGCACACAGGCCTCAGCTGTTGAAACAACACACCCACATGTGTACTTCAGTCACCAACGTGTACCCTGCACACAGGCCTCAGCTGTTGAAACAACACACCCACATGTGTACTTCAGTTACCATCGTGTACCCTGCACACAGGCCTCAGCTGTTGAAACAACACACCCACATGTGTACTTCAGTCACCATCGTGTACCCTGCACACAGGCCTCAGCTGTTGAAACAACACACCCACATGTGTACTTCAGTCACCATCTTGTACCCTGCACACAGCCCTCAGCTGTTGAAACAACACACCCACATGTGTACTTCAGTCACCATCTTGTACCCTGCACACAGACCTCAGCTGTTGAAACAACACACCCACATGTGTACTTCAGTCACCATCGTGTACCCTGTACACAGGCCTCAGCTGTTGAAACAACACACCCACATGTGTACTTCAGTCACCATCTTGTACTCTGCACACAGGCCTCAGCTGTTGAAACAACACACCCACATGTGTACTTCAGTCACCAACGTGTACCCTGCACACAGGCCTCAGCTGTTGAAACAACACACCCACATGTGTACTTCAGTCACCAACGTGTACCCTGCACACAGGCCTCAGCTGTTGAAACAACACACCCACATGTGTACTTCAGTCACCATCGTGTACCCTGCACACAGGCCTCAGCTGTTGAAACAACACACCCACATGTGTACTTCAGTCACCATCGTGTACCCTGCACACAGGCCTCAGCTGTTGAAACAACACACCCACATGTGTACTTCAGTCACCATCTTGTACCCTGCACACAGGCCTCAGCTGTTGAAACAACACACCCACATGTGTACTTCAGTCACCAACGTGTACCCTGCACACAACACTCAGCTGTTGAAACAACACACCCACATGTGTACTTCAGTCACCATCGTGTACCCTGCACACAGCCCTCAGCTGTTGAAACAACACACCCACATGTGTACTTCAGTCACCATCGTGTACCCTGCACACAGGCCTCAGCTGTTGAAACAACACACCCACATGTGTACTTCAGTCACCATCGTGTACCCTGCACACAGGCCTCAGCTGTTGAAACAACACACCCACATGTGTACTTCAGTCACCATCGTGTACCCTGCACACAGGCCTCAGCTGTTGAAACAACACACCCACATGTGTACTTCAGTCACCATCGTGTACCCTGCACACAGGCCTCAGCTGTTGAAACAACACACCCACATGTGTACTTCAGTCACCATCGTGTACCCTGCACACAGGCCTCAGCTGTTGAAACAACACACCCACATGTGTACTTCAGTCAGCAACGTGTACCCTGCACACAGCCCTCAGCTGTTGAAACAACACACCCACATGTGTACTTCAGTCACCAACGTGTACCCTGCACACAGCCCTCAGCTGTTGAAACAACACACCCACATGTGTACTTCAGTCACCATCGTGTACCCTGCACACAGGCCTCAGCTGTTGAAACAACACACCCACATGTGTACTTCAGCATTGCATCATCAGCACAGACATACAAAACAACAAGAGCAATAATAATAATAATGATGATGAGGAGGAGGAGGAGGAGGAGGATAACAATGATAATAATAACAACAACCACAATTTATAAAAGTGTTTATATTACACTTTGTGTTGTTCAGAGGCAAATTTCAAAGTGATTTCACACCAGTCATTCCACGCATGCATAACCTGATTCAGGGTGACGAAAGGCAAAAGAACAAGAACAACAAAACAAAAACAAGAAAAAGAATAGTGAGAACAAAATCAAGAGTAATGGCCTTTTTTTGAAATACTACTACTAATGATGATAAAAAATAATACTAATACTACTAATGGCGATAACAGCATCAACAACAACACAGAAAAATAAGGAAGAATGAATGATTGAATGAACGAACGAACGAATGAATAATAACATTTTTTTTTAAAGAAGATAATAATAATAATAATAATAATAATAATAATAATAATGTTTATACACACCGAGACACTGGAATAATAAATCATCACATTTAAACCGACAACAACACAAAACAGTTTTTCAGTTTCGGTTTCAAGAATGTGTCAAGAGCATGCGGACATATCCATATACCCTACACCACATCTGCTGCATTATCAAAATAACAAGAATAAAAATAATTTTAAAAAAACAACAGCAGATGCCTGACCTTTGCATAAACCCAATGCCCTGATTGGGCCTTGACATTTGACATTGTTGCTTTTTGTCCAGCCAACCGCAGAAGATCATATATGACTGTCCAACTTTATAAAAATCTAACCTAACCACATGAAACACAAGACTGTTACACCATAAAAAAAATGCAAATAACATTAACCAAAAAAACTCGCAAAAATTGCAAATAATATTAATAAAAAAATTCGCAAAAAGGATTAAAAAAAAAACCCACTTCAAAGCCAAACAAAAAACACATAAAAGAGGCCATATAGGCAAATAACACTGAAGAATGGACAGCCAGTGCCCATCCCAGTGTTTATAATTTCATAAATTAATCACCAGAGCAAAACAGCACAGATAGTACAAGATGTCTTCAAAAAAGTATCCGACCTTTGTTCATAAAAACTACTGGTATCCAGATACAACAAACTTACACTCATCTCCTTCAAAGTAGTCCCCTTGGGCTGCCACACACGTCTCCCAACGGTTCTGCCACTGTCGGAAGCAGCGCTGGAACACCTCTTTTGGGATGGCGTGCAGCTGGGCTGTCGCATTCTGCATGATGTCTTCTCTGGACTGAAATCTGGTCCCTTTCTGGGGCATTTTCGGCTGTGGGAACAGCCAGAAGTCACACGGAGCCATGTTAGGATATTACGGAGCCTGATGAAGCACAGGTGTGTTGTGTTTGTCCAGGAAACTCTGTATCAAATGTGAAGAATGGGTGGGTGCGTTATCGTGAAGGAGCTGCCAACTGCTTGCTGCCCACAGGTCCTGCCGTTTGCATCGCACAGCATCACAAAGGCAATGCAGAACCTCTTGGTAATACTCCTTGGTGATGGTTGTGCCATGCGGTGCGTACTCGTAATGAACCACGCCACTGGAGTCGATGACTGCAACTTGGTTTCTGGGTTGTACCCATAAACCCAGGACTCATCGCCAGTGATCACTGTGTAGAGGAAGTTGGGATCGCTGTTCACAGTCTCCAGCATGTCCTGTGCGATGTCCAAATGCAGTTGCTCCTGCTCAATCGTTAGCAGCTTTGGTACGAATTTCGCTGAGATTCTCCTCAAGCCCAAACCCTCCTGCATAATGGAATGAACGGATCCAATGCTGACACCCACCTTGTCTGCAAGTTCTCTGATCATGATTCGACGATCCTGCATCACCAGGGTCCTCAAGTGGTCAATGACGATCTCATTTCAGGATGCTGAGGGCCTACCAGAACGTGCTTCACTCTCCACTGATGTGCGGCCGTCTTTGAAGTGGTTGTACCACTCCATTATCCGTGTGGTGCCCATTGCTTCATCCCTGAAGGCCTGTTGAATCTTGTGGATCATTTCCACTTAGGAATCGCCAAGCTTGGCACAAAATTTGATGCAGTAGCGTTGTTCAAGTTTTTCAGTCATTTTGTCAAAAACGAAAATCCGACGGTGCTCACTTATACTTGCTCACTCATCGGCGGTCTGCTGTCGACTGACAGCTTCTGCAGGTGGGAAAAAATTCAGGCATGCGCATTAGGGTCACCTACATACGTGCACCAAACCACGCCTCCCTAGCATCATTTGTTTATGCACGAAAAATTAAGGTCGGATACTTTTTGAACACACCTTACACAGACAGCGGAAATGAGAAAAAAGCATCAAGACTTGCTGGAAAAAAAGAAGTGGAATGGACTGCAAAAACAGAAAAAGCAGACAATAGTGAAAAAAGAAAAAAGACAGAAATAAAAATGAGGAAATTTCTAGCACAGAATTTCCAGAAGGGATACTGGATCAGGCCTTGAGCAAATCAAAACCAAATACAACCACCTCTAGACAGCAGCAGTACTGACCTACAATTGACACCACAGTGCTGGTGGCTCCCATGTCGTAGAACATGTAGTACTGTGTGGAAGTGTTGAAATTCTTCCTGCGAAACACGCCGAAGTGTAGCGCCACTGCACATACACACAGCACACAGAGGCTATTATGATGTTGATGATAATAATGACGATAATAATGATAATGCTAATAATAACAAAAATGATAATAATAGATAAATAAATAATAATAATAGTACTAAGGGGAGGCAGAATGGGAGAGGTATACTTTGAGAGAAACTGAACTGGGGAATCCATAAAAAAGAGAGAGAGACACACACACATACACATGCTAGCAAGTTCACAACTAGATGTGGATCTTGAGAACACAAGACACAGAATGGAGTTGCATTGTTCATATTGTCTAATAAAATTGTGTGTGTGTGTGTGCGAGTGTGTGTGTTTGTGTATGTGTGAGTGCATATGTGTGTTTGTGCATGCGTATGTTTGTGCGTGCGCATGCGTGCAAGCGTGCGTGAAACTCAGTAGAAATCACATTTCAGTCTTGAAGGCTTTCCTTGTCTTGCCTTTCTTTTTTCTTTTTGTCTTTTTAACCCATTCAGCCTGAGGGAGTTTACAGCCAGGGCTGGCCACCATGTCATATTGATTCAGAAAAAAACGCAGAAAGTACCCTGAAATTGACTGTTTTTCTTCTCCAGATTGACACGTGTGGACACAGCTGGAAATACTGCAGAAGTTATCTCCCTTTGCTTGTGGCTTATACACTTTGAGGAACGTGGAAACTGTTTTCATGAAATGAATTTTAATGCCAGAGCTCCGCTTGGGTGCAGGGTTCAGTGAGTTAAAAATATTTGTATATCTGCTTTATACAGGGGAGAATTATATCGTGTGTATAAGGGTGATGCAACAGAGTGGCACTGTGGCAGGGTGTATGGTTGATGCAACAGACTGCCACTGTGGCAGGGTGAATGGTTGATGCAACAGACTGCCACTGTGGCAGGGTGAATGGTTGATGCAACAGACTGCCACTGTGGCAGGGTGAATGGTTGATGCAACAGACTGCCACTGTGGCAGGGTGTATGGTTGATGCAACAGACTGGCACTGTGGCAGGGTGTATGGTTGATGCAACAGAGTGGCACTGTGGCAGGGTGTATGGTTGATGCAACAGAGTGGCACTGTGGCAAGGTGTATGGTTGATGCAACAGACTGCCACTGTGGCAGGGTGTATGGTTGATGCAACAAACTGGCACTGTGGCAAGGTGTATGGTTGATGCAACAAACTGGCAATGTGGCAAGGTGTATGGTTGATGCAACAGACTGCCACTGTGGCAGGGTGTATGGTTGATGCAACAAACTGGCAATGTGGCAAGGTGTATGGCTGATGCAACAAACTGGCACTGTGGCAGGGTGTATGGTTGATGCAACAAACTGGCACTGTGGCAGGGTGTATGGTTGATACAACAAACTGGCACTGTGGCAGGGTGTATGGTTGATGCAACAAACTGGCACTGTGGCAGGGTGTATGGTTGATGCAACAAACTGGCAATGTGGCAAGGTGTATGGCTGATGCAACAAACTGGCACTGTGGCATGGTGTATGGTTGATGCAACAAACTGGCAATGTGGCAGGGTGTATGGTTGATGCAACAGAGTGGCACTGTGGCAAGGTGTATGGTTGATGCAACAGACTGCCACTGTGGCAGGGTGTATGGCTGATACAACAAACTGGCACTGATTCAGGTGTATGGTGTTTATACAGTGTGTGACGGGCGCAAGAACCGAGTGGTTAAAGCGTTGGACTTTCAATCTGAGGTTCCTGGGTTCAAATCTCTGTAATGGTGCCTGGAAGGTAAAGGGTGGAGACTTTTCTGATCTCCCAGGTCAACATATGTGCAGACCTGCTTGTGCCTGAACACCCTTTGTGTGTATACGCAAGCAGAACATCAGATATGCACGTTAAAGATCCAGTAATCCATGTCAGCGTTCGGTGGGTTATGTATACAAGAACATACCCAGCGTGCACACCCTCAAAAACGGAGTATGACTGCTTACAAGGCAGTGCAAAAAACAATAATACATGTTAAAAGCCGATTTGTGTACAAGTGTGAAAGTGGGAGTTGCAGCCCACGAACGAGGAAGATACATCATGCAAACCCAGATGACTCACCGGCAGCAGTGTCGGTCATCAGCTGCAGAACGTTGAGCCCCACCAACTCTGCTGCTGCCAGAACCGCACGCCGCTCCGCCTGCGTGTAGTAAGGAGGGATGGTGATCACCACGTCCTGAATCTTCTGTTCTACAACACAATATAATGAAATACAATACAACACAATACAATATATAATTATACAACACAACACTTCTGTTCTGAACACACTATAACACACTTCTGTTGTCAACACACCATGTCAACACACCTCTGCTCTGAACACACCCTGCCAACACACTTCTGTTCTGAACACACTATGTCAACACACTTCTGTCCTGAACACACCCTGCCAACACACTTCGAACACACCCTGCCAACACACTTCTGTTCTGAACACACTATGTCAACACACTTCTGTCCTGAACACACCCTGCCAACACACTTCTGTTCTGAACACACTATGTCAACACACTTCTGTTCTGAACACACCCTGCCAACACACTTCTGTTCTGCACACACCGTGCCAACACACTTCTGTTCTGAACACACTGTAACACACTTATGTCCTGAACACACTGTGTCAACACACTTCTGTCCTGAACACACTGCGTCAACACACTTCGGTTCTGAACACACTATAACACACTTCTGTCATGAACACACTGTGTCAACATGCTTCTGTTCTGAACACACCCTGCCAACACACGATAACACACTTCTGTTCAGAACACACCAAAGCATTACAAAAGACTTGTTTATGACACAGATCCAGTCTGCAATCACATCCTTATTTATCTCTGTGTGTGTATGTGTAAGAGAGAGAGAAAGAGAGAGAGAGAATGTGTGTGTGTGTGTGTGTGTGTGTGTGAGTGTGAGTGTGCGTGTGTGTGTGTGTGTGTGTGGTGTGGTGTGGTGTGGTGTGGTGTGGAGTGGTAAGTTATATTGTGTTGTGTTGTGTTGTTGTGTTGTGTTGTGTTGTGTGCGTCTGCATACATGCGTGAATGTGTGTTTGAGTGTGTGTGCGCACGCGAGTGCGCGCGTGTGTGTGCATGTGTGTGTGTGTGTGTGTGTGGAATAAGTGCAATCCAGAGGCAACCCAAAGTTTTACGATGTGATATTGATCTTATTATTTCACTCAGCACAAATTCATTTCAAACTGATAGTTGTCTCCCCTGCCTTACTGGTAGGAAAATTTATCATTATCATTACTGTTGCTATTACTGCGATGTATACCACAGTCCATTCCCTCTGCACAAACCCACCAGCAAAGTCCTGGGCGTACTCCCTGGCTTTTTCCAGCATCATTCCTAACAGTTCCTCACTGCTGTATACTGTGCCACTGAAAAGCACAAAAGTTATAGCATGTGTCATTGTGTGTGGGAGAGTAAGAGAGGGAGAGAGAGAGAGGGAGAGAGAGAGTGTGTGTATGTGTGTGTGTGTATATATATATATATGTGTGTGTGTGTGTGTGTGTGTGTGTGTGTGTGTGAGAGAGAGAGAGATTTACAGATGGTTTATTCATGTACAGGTCTAGGCCCCTTTTTTATAAACATCACATTGCAATGCTTGTTAACATCCAAATATTCAATCAAACAAACATATTAGTAAAAGAGTGCTATGGTTGAGAGAGAGAGTGTAGGGGGGTTGTGGGGAGGGGGGACTGGGGGGAGCTGAGGGGGCAGGGACAGGGGGGAGGAGTGTGTTTTCTTCCTATGCATGCACAACAAATAAAAACATGTGTGTAAATCAAATGTTATTCAATTAACTGGAAGAAGAAAAGAAACCTTCACTGACAAGGAAACATGTCAGTAGCAGCAAAGAGGTTAATTCCCCCCCCCCCTCCTCCTCCCCGACCCCCTTCTCTGCTCCAGTTTCCCCACAAACATCCTGACCCCACCTCTACTCCAGTTTCCCCACAAACATCCTGACCCCACCTCTACTCCAGTTTCCCCACAAACATCCTGACCCCACCTCTACTCCAGTTTCCCCACAAACATCATGACCCCACCTCTATTCCAGTTTCCCCACAAACATCATGACCCCACCTCTACTCCAGTTTCCCCACAAACATCCTGACCCCACCTCTACTCCAGTTTCCCCACAAACATCCTGACCCCACCTCTACTCCAGTTTCCCCACAAACATCATGACCCCACCTCTACTCCAGTTTCCCCACAAACATCCTGACCGCACCTCTACTCCAGTTTCCCCACAAACATCATGACCCCACCTCTACTCCAGTTTCCCCACAAACATCCTGACCGCACCTCTACTCCAGTTTCCCCACAAACATCCTGACCCCACCTCTACTCCAGTTTCCCCACAAACATGCTGACCCCCATCTCTGCTCCAGTTTCCCCAAAACGAAACATCCTGACCCCTCTCTCTGCTCCAGTTTCCCCAAAAAGAAACATCCTGACCCTACCTCTACTCCAGTTTCCCCACAAACATCCTGACCCCTCTCTCTGCTCCAGTTTCCCCAAAAAGAAACATCCTGACCCTACCTCTACTCCAGTTTCCCCACAAACATCCTGACCGCACCTCTACTCCAGTTTCCCCACAAACATCCTGACCGCACCTCTACTCCAGTTTCTCCACAAACATCCTGACCCCACCTCTACTCCAGTTTCCCCACAAACACCCTGACCCACTTCTCTGCTCCAGTTTCCCCACAAACATCCTGACCGCACCTCTACTCCAGTTTCCCCACAAACATCCTGACCCCCACCTCTGCTCCAGTTTCCCCAAAGAAACATCCTGACCCCTCTCTCTGCTCCAGTTTCCCCAAAAAGAAACATCCTGACCCCCACCTCTGCTCCAGTTTCCCCAAAGAAACATCCTGACCCCTCTCTCTGCTCCAGTTTCCCCACAAACATCATGACCCCACCTCTACTCCAGTTTCCCCACAAACATCCTGACCGCACCTCTACTCCAGTTTCCCCACAAACATCCTGACCCCCACCTCTGCTCCAGTTTCCCCAAAGAAACATCCTGACCCCTCTCTCTGCTCCAGTTTCCCCACAAACATCCTGACCCCCACCTCTGCTCCAGTTTCCCCAAAGAAACATCCTGACCCCTCTCTCTACTCGTTTCCCCAAAGAAACATCCTGACCCCTCTCTCTGCTCCAGTTTCCCCAAAGAAACATCCTGACCCCTCTCTCTGCTCCAGTTTCCCCACAAACATCCTGACCCCTCTCTCTGCTCCAGTTTCCCCACAAACATCATGACCCCACCTCTACTCCAGTTTCCCCACAAACATCCTGACCCCTCTCTCTGCTCCAGTTTCCCCACAAACATCATGACCCCACCTCTGCTCCAGTTTCCCCACAAACATCCTGACCCCCACCTCTGCTCCAGTTTCCCCAAAGAAACATCCTGACCCCTCTCTCTGCTCCAGTTTCCCCACAAAGCTCTGAACATTCAATCTGAGGGTCCCAGGTTCAAATCACGGTCATGGCACCTGGCGGGTAAAACGTGGAAATTTTTTGGTCTCCCAGGTCAACAGATGTGCAGACCTGCTAGTGCCTGAACCTCCTTTATGTGTATATGCATGCAGAAGATCAAATATACACGGTAAAGATCCATGTCAGCGTTTGGTGGGATATGGAAACAAAAATATACCCAGCATATGCTCCCCTAAAAACGGAGTATGGCTACCGACATGGCGGGGGTAAAAATGGTCATGCACATAAAAGCCCACTCGCATATACAAGTGACCACGGGAGTCACAGCACACAAATGAAGTAGAAGATCTGTCACCGTTAACATTGACGGGAAACCCTCAACACTCACTCAGCCTCCCTGAAGAGCACGGTGCCTCGGTCCTCATCCTTCACCATGATGTGGCGGTAGTACGGGAACCGCTCTCGGAACTGCTCCACCAAGGGGTCATCATAGTTTCGCCCGATGATGTGTGTCAGGAACCAGAAAGACTTCTCAGGAAAGCGCACCGCCTGAAACCCCCACACATCAGGTCAGGGAAATCTAGACAGGTTTTCACAACTTTCTGTGGCGTGGGGGGCATGTTTGGTTTTTTGTTGTTGTTGTTGTTTTTGTAGTTGCTGTTTTTGTGTGTGTGTGTTGTTGTTGTTTTTTTTAAACTAATCAATAATAATAATAATAAAGAAAAATAAACAATAAATAACAACAACGATGATGATGATGATGATAATAATAATAATAATGGTATTCATATAGCTCTTAATTTTGTCAAGAAACAAATAAAAGACCAGAAAGAATATCAATATGAAATAAATGTTCCACACATGAACTGCTGGTGAGTTATAAAAGATGCTTTAAAAACAACAATTAATCAGATAATTTTCAGCATTATGAAAATACAACATAAGATGACATGATTATGATGGTATAATATAATATGATAGAACAGAATATCAAATCACCTCCTATCATATTAACTAACCAAGCCAAACAAACATCCATTTAGCAAACCATCCATTTAAGCTAACAATCCAACCAACCAACCAACCAACCAAGGGAAACAACCCAACCAACCAGCCATTCCAGTCAACCTTGGGAAAGAAGCCAACCAACCACAGCAAGCAACCAAGACAATCAGCCAACCCACCAACCAACCAAGCCAACCAGACACTGACATCGCCCTAAATCCCTCTCACTGTGTTGTAGGCCTCGTTGGCAAAATGTCTCTCCCCGTCTCGGAAGGCCACGATGCTGCGTGTTTTCCTGGCAGACTCCCTGTCCATGGGAACAGGACGGAAGATAACAGAACACTTTGTTATCTCCAAAAGACAAAAATTAACTGTTGGCATGTTTGCTGACAAAAAGGTGACAGTTGCATTACCTCCACAGAACAACACAAAGCCCTACCATGCTCCCACACTCTTTATAGTAAAAGGCATTCATTGCAAACATTTCCCCAATAAAGCAAAGGTCATATAACGCATGTTATGCAGGGTTCGTCATTAACATTTTTTCACATGAGCGCCTGCGCTCTAGTTTCAGAATTTTGATGAGCGCAAACTGAAAACTAAGAGCGCACACTAAAAACTTCTTCTTCTTTTCGCCATCCCCTTCACCGTCAGCCTTCCTTTTTGGGATCAAATATTTCAGTATTTTGATTTTGCACTGCCGCGAAATCGATCGTGTGCTCCACTTTTCTACTCTTCAAGTCTGAAGAGCGCTCTTTTGCATAGCCTCCCCTGATTCACTAGGCCTACTTCCGGTTGAACTAACAAAACGTAAACAGACGGCTTTCAAACTTCGGTAAATGCAAAACGATTGCGCTTTTGACTCTTGTTTGTGATGGACAATGGAATAACAATTTAGATACAGTAGTGTATGCTTATGTCTTTTCAAAATCAAGAGCGCAAGCGCTCTGAGTCAAGGAATTTTCCAGAGCGCAATTTGTTTTTTCAGAGCGTTCCGCTCAGCGCTCCCGTTAGTGACGAACCCTGTTATGCTATGCATCTAGGCTGCTTGAAACATCAAATAAAGGGGAAGTAAACAATGTATATATAAAATGATAAAAACGCAAATTACAACACATGTTACATTAAAATATTCAGTTAAACAATCACACATAACTATAAGGCAGGACAAAACATAAAATCTAAATATATGGCAGTTCACATAAAAGAATACACAATTGGAAGGGTGGGTATTCCGAGCCAAGCATAGGTATGTAGATATACTGAACTTGAGAGATAGACATACAAAGAATAAAAAGATACATACATACATACATACATAGTTTTATAAATAGATAAGTAAATAAAAATAAACAAATAAATAGATATGAATATATAAATAGATAAACAGAAAAAAAGAACAAACATACAAACAAATAAATCAACACAATGGATAAGATTTCGTTTCATAATGCCTAATGGTAATGTGCAAGGAAGCAAGTGTCCATAAGTCTGAATGTGAAGCCCACACCTTCCAGGATTTTTACCTCCCACTCTAAAAGGCCTCGAGTGGTGGTCTAGGTGCTAGTCTTTAGAATGAGACAATAAACCCAGGTCTTGTAATGCATGTAAAAGAACCCATGGCAGCAAAAGGGGTTGTCTCTAGCAAAATTCAGTAGGAGAAATCCATGTTGATAGTGAAACAAACACCCTTGCATACAGAAAATAGAAAAAAAGGGTGCTGCACAGTGGTGACAAAAAAATGAAACAATACAATTATACTATCAAAACAGTGTAAACAACAACACTAATCCCTCCAACCTCAACATTACAACAGCACAACAGCCACCACAGCAAATTGGAAACCTTAACCCTCACTTACTTATTGAGGACAATCTCCATGGGCACGCCCGGCTGAAAGAAAACATAGTTCCCACCGATGATTCATGACAGTCAAAGACTCAAATAGTGATACACTGTTATCATATCCCCTCCCCCACCCTCAACCCCACACAAACACACAAATTACACATGCGAGTACATACACACACACATACGCACACACACAATGCAGCTAATCCCAAACATTTTCTAAATTTGACACCAGCAGCACATTCAAGACAAATTAGAAGTCTAATGTATAGAATTCGTTTAAATGCCTTTCATACAAAATTTTCTAAAAATATAAAATGTATATGCGGTAAGCAAATAACTGCAAGTCATCTACTCATTCATTGTCTGAGCATAAGACAGTTAATTCCTAAAGATGTAGTTGATGACTTTTCTTCCAATATTTCATTAGCCACTGAAAAGTTTTGAATGATTATTCACTGCTTAGATTGTTTTCAGAAATTCTAAACTCCAGTTCAGTTGGTATCCTCCTTTGATGTGTTATAATTAATGTTGTTATTTATATTTACATTGTTGTAGGTTAATACTTGTTGATATGCATATACATATTCTCCTTCCCACGACACCTCATTCAATGCACACCACAATCTCTTTAGACCTTTTCTTATAATATACTTTTCCTCTGATACATAACATGAATACTTTTTTTACACTAATATTCACATGCATTCCCTTTCCTTTATCCACTTCTTTACTCCTTTCCGTCTAAAAACACTTATAGCGAATAGACGTTAAGCTGAAGATAAAACACACACACAAACATGCACCCATTGTGTTCTCTCTCTCTCTCTCTCTCTTTCTCCCTCTCTCTCACACAGACACACACACACAAATAATACTGTTTACTTCTAATGTATGATTTATTTACAGTTTTACTAGTTTACCTTGACAATGCACACACACACATCTTTTTTGTATATACCACTTTTACAAATATGTACACATGTATACACACGCACAAGCATATGCACACACACACACACACACACACACACACACAAATGGACGCTTTCAAGCATGCACACAAACACATACATGCACACACACACACACACACACACTTTCCTTACTCACACACATACTCTCACTCTCTCAATGTCTCTCTTTCTGTAGAGAGAGTCACAATATAAACAATGGGATTGTCTTATAATGTTTGATTCATTCACTGGCTTACCTTGACTATGGCAATTTTCATGAACTCTCCTCCAAGGTCTACTGACATCAGTGCTCGCTGTCCTGAAAGAAAAATGATCCATCATGATTTTTATCTTTATAATCATCATCATTATCATGGTCATCATCTTTACCATAATCACAATTATCATTACTACTATCGTTGTTGTTGTTGTTCTGTTGATGTTGCTGTTATAATTATGATCAAATCATCATTATCTTCTAATCATTTTGAATGATTAGGCTGAATTAATTTGAAACCATTAACACCTCCAGTCATTTCAAATTAATCTGAAATTGTTATGATTAGCTAAAGACTTCACCACTCTAATAGTTTAAATCAACCTGAAGAACCTGACGTTATTAATGTATATTCACAATGATTTTTTAACTTATTAATCTGAAATAATCACCATCTTACTTTTTCTTCTCTCAATAATACTAAATATAAACTGAAATTGTGAAAACATTATCCACTTCACAAGCACATTAAATTAACCAGAAACCATGACCATTTTCATAATCACTTTAAACAACCACAAATGACTATCATTCTGAATCATTATCTCAATAACTTGTAATAAAACAGAAATCATTATTGACAATCTTCAGAGCCACTTGGATAAATTTGCCTGAAATTAATATTAATTTTGATCATTTTAAATCAACTGCATATATTATTGCTTTTGAAATCAGTTAGAATTCATCTGAAATCACAGGACATGAATATAACATTAAAATCATTACTATTCATTCATCATCCCCATCAACATTCATCATTACAAATATACTGTTAAACAAAACAAAAAATGTCCCAAATTCTGGACCACCATAACAAAACATTTCATTTAGCAAAAATATTTTGCACTGCTCACCCAGTGCTGTCTGCAGCAACAAGCTGAGGCCAGCTGCACAAAGCAACACTAAGTTTGGAGGCCCACACCACTGCATGCTGAATCAATCTGAAAGTAAAATGGAAAAAAGTTGTTTCCTTAACTGCTTGTGTTGGAGTCTATTCTGACTCAGGATGTGTGAACATTTCTGTTTTAGCCATTCTGTTCAAATTCAGTTTGAACATTTCTTGTACTAAACACAAATATTCACACAATAACTTCATTTCACATAAATCTTATTTTGTAAAGCCTCTGTGTTCCCTTCTCGTTAAATCATCAGCAGGAGGGAGAGAGAGGGGGTGGGGGGGAGAGAGAGAGAGAGAGAGAGAGAGAGAGAGAGAGAGAGAGAGAGAGAATTAATCTATCTTTGTTTTCCAAAAGTACAAATGTTTATTCATAACAAGAGCCCTTTCTTTACAACACAATTTCTGTACTGTCAGTTTGATACGTACTACTGCCTGAGACTGAGACGTGTTCTAAGACGGTCCTGTTGAGAACTGAAGCAGACAGCACAGATCAAGGGAAATAATCAGCGAAACCATGTGAAGACATCTCCAAACAATCATCTACATGGAAAATCAAATTAAAAAGTAACATTTAATGTGGCGACATAGAAGTGTATCTACGGATTCTTCTGTTTAACCTAGTTATACTCACCTCAATACCGAGAAATACGTTCTTTGAGATACCGGTTCGAAGGTGAAAGTTGTGCTTCCGATACACAGACATACGCCGGTTTAGCGAAGAAGCGTCCGTGGCGTTCTGTGATTGGACAAAATTCCGACTGTCTTTCGTTGTCAACTCAACACGTCACCGCAAACACATTTCAACATGGGAGTGTTGCACTTTCGATTTCTCATACTTTACCAATATAATCTCATGACTTTAATTCACACTTCTCATAAGGAATACACATCTAATACTTTCAAGCGAAGTCCTATATTTGCACCTTCTCCTGTATCGCTTCGTCAGGTCTCCGCACTCAGCTCTTTCAAGTCTCAGTCTTTGAGTTATGCATGCGTGTGAATGGTGTGAAAGCGCTTTGATTTTTCTCTGCACAAGATTCAGCGCTATATAAATACTGTCATTATTATGATTATGATGATGGTGATGATTATTAATATCATTATTAGTATTACCGAAAGAAGGAGGCCGAATATCAAGCATACAATAGAATTCAACATTGGATAAAGATCTGAATTCAACATCAACCAGTGTGTATCTGCCCTGCAACAAGTACACGGTGACAAAACGTGCACATCAACGCCGCCCACTGGGCTGAACTTTGGAAGCGACCCTGCGCTGAATCTGGCAACTTGTTGCAGTTGATGGTGCATCAAGAATGTATAAATGTCGGAGGTAGCACTGTGTTTATGCCTTCAAGTTATAGGACTCCAAGGACGGTGTCCCAGCATCCGGAAAATACTGGACAATCTCTCTGTCTGTCTGTCTGTCTGTTTCTATTCTCTCTCTCTCTCTCTTCTCTCTGTCTGTCTGTCTGTCTGTTTCTATTCTCTCTCTCTCTCTCTCTCTGTCTCTCTCTCTGTTTCTCTCTCTCTCTCTCTCTCTCTCTCTCTCTCTCTCTCTCTCTCTCGAGGAGAGAGAGAATGAGAAACAGACAGACAGACAGAATGAGAAAACAGAGAGAGAGAGAGAGAATGAGAAACAGAGAGAGAGAGAGAGAGAGAGAGAGAGAGAGAGAGAGAACCTAATCAAAATAACACTACCAGGGGTCCATTTGATGCTGTATTGTAAGACTGTTGTTTCCTTTCAACCTTTTATTCTTCAGCACTGATACGGAGCATGCATTTGTTCAGCTGGATGTCTGTACTTTAGAACTGGTACGATCAGCTTTGCTGATTAATAGCCGCTAATAATGACTGATGTATAAACAAGAAAACAGTTACATAAAGTGATGCATACATATTGATTTTGAACTCTCTCTCTCTCTCTCTCTCTCTCTCTCACACACACACACACACACACACACACACACACACACACACACACACACACACACACACACACACACACACACACACACACACACACACACACACACACAAATCCTGAAAAATATTTAAAAGGAGAATCATTTTTAGCATTAATAATTTCGGTAATAGTTTAAACTTACATTTATTTTTAAACGTTTAACCGCGAAACGACAGTCCGTCAACAAATGAGTATGCAGAATTAGGCAACGCCTTCAATAATACTATTATGTGATCACTGACATGAATCAGTAGATCGGAACCCGAAATTTCAGTATCGTTTGGAGAAACGCCGTTGGGTTAAAATGTGACATGTAAACCGGCTGATTTGTCTCGGAACCGTTAGCTATAATATATAAAGTTTTACTCAGTGAAACAATTGACTGATCCGCACACCGGGAAACTTGAACCGCCGGGCACACACACACACACACACACACACACACACACACACACACACACACACACACAGACACACACACACACACACACACACACACACACACACACACACACACACACACACACACTGGTACACCAGACGTTCCAACAAAATTCTCAATAATCACCGAAAAGTTACGTAAGGCACTTCAGTCGAGAATGTCATGTACACGTTAACAAATACACAACATGCACTGCAGTCAGCGTGTCAAAAACGCCAAGCACAATGTATGGGTGAACAATTTTAGAACTATTGTAAAAGTAAATAGATATTCAGTTATAGAGAAAAACTGAAAAAACAAACAAAAAATAACCAAACAAGAACAACAACAAATATAAGGAACGTTTCAACAAATGAACAATTCCATTCATTATGTCTACAACAATTATGTTTACACGTTCAGTGTTAAAAAACGTAACCTGTAAACATTTT
>NC_134892.1:19001896-19034396 GCF_041734735.1 Babylonia areolata
GACCCATCTGATAAGTCTAAAATACGACATCATCATGATCACAACTCGATTTTTTTCCTTTGCATGGATGGAGGGTTTATAAAGGGAAAGAGCGGTTCTCTGTTGGGCACACACTGAATGAATGTGTTATTGCGAACGATTTTGTTGACCTGTGTCTGTGTCCGTCATTCAGTCTGTCAGTTTGTCTGCCTGTAGCTGTCTGTGTGTCTGTGCATGTCTGCCTCCCTCCCTCTTCGTCTCTCTGCCTGTCTCTCACGCTCCCCCATCTCTCTCCCTCCATCCCTCCACCCTCCTTCTCTGCCACCCACCCACATGATAATGATTATTTACATGGCACTGAATCTTGTGCAGAGACAAATCAAAGCGCTCGCACGCCAGTTATTCACACGCATGTATAACTCCAGTTCACCAAGAAGAAAAACAGAACACATAAATACATGTAAATACAAAGCTGGGGTAACTGAAGACAAAGGACGACAGGGGAGGGAGCGGCAGGGATGTGTGGATTTTAAGGCCAGACTTGAAAGCGCGGAGTGCAGAGACCTGACGAAGCGAAGAAGATGAAGTTCATTCCAAGTGCAAGGTCCAGAGAAAGAGCGGCGGCCGACTGTGGAGTATTTTTAAACCACTGAATCATCGCCTGTATTGAATTGTCGCCGGGAATGCATGGATGAAGCAGGCGAAACAAGCAACAGAATTACAATAGGGGAAGCGAAAGAGAATCAGATAGAATTAATGACGAGTTTAGACTTAGCGTCAGTGGATAGATATTTCCGAATGGTTCTGTTACGCCGTTAATGACAGTAGCAGGACTGACAGGCCTGACAGATAAGTTTTGTATGAACAGTCACAGTGTTGTCAATGACAACACCGAGGTTCCTGGCTGAGCTGGAAAGAGGAATAGATGTACTGCCAAGTTTGATTGTGTCAGTTGTGATGGAAGAAAGTTTTTTGTTTTATTCATATGATCATTGCTTCAGTTTTATCTGTGCTCAGTTGTAACTTATCAAGAGTCATCTAGTTCTGAATGTCCAGGACGCAGTCAAATGTTTCTTGCAAGAGAAAGGACATATTTTCAGGGGTATCACTTTTCTGAAGTTGAGTGTCATCAACATAGGAATGATGACTGACACTGTGGCATTTAATCATTTCAGCGAGGGGAGCAGTGCACAGTGTTAAGAGCACGGAGTTTAAAAGAGATCTCTGTGGGGCTCCGTGTTCGATTTCAACAGGGTCAGACTGGCAATTATCAATTACGACAGACTGGAATCGGTCAGTGAGAAATGATTTGAACCAGCTGAGAGCTGTGCCACTGTTACAAAATGAACAAGGAAGACGGGAGCGAAGGGTAGAATAGTCTATTGTGTCGAAGGCGGCTGACAAGTCGAGAAGAGTGAGTATTTTTAAACCACTGAATCATCGCCTGTATTGAATTGTCGCCGGGAATGCATGGATGAAGCAGGCGAAACAAGCAACAGAATTACAATAGGGGAAGCGAAAGAGAATCAGATAGAATTAATGACGAGTTTAGACTTAGCGTCTAAACTCTTACAGTTGTTATCTTCGATAGGAGGCATCGTGTCGGAATCATCAGGCGTTGGACTTCCTGTCCAGTAATCACGGAGTTGGTTTCTTGTCTTTTCCCTGACATAAATATCAGAGGAAAACGAGAGAGAGAAAAAGAACAGGTAAAGAGGGGGACAACGACAACGACGATCATGGTAATGACAGTGGCGTTAGTGAAGACATCGACAGTGAGGACACTGAAACTGACTATCTATTGTATTTCACGTCAGACGGATCACCTCAAATTCAGCATCGGAATCAATAGTAAACAACAATATTTTAGCAATGCGCATAACTCAAACAGAAAAAAAGTTAATTAAGATTGACTCCATCTTTCTCGAGGAATGTTGGGAATCGTTCGTTTCGTTTATTTATCTATAGTCTGTTCATCTGAGATGATGATATTAGACTGAAAATAAATGATATTATTATTATTATTATTTGGATTATTACCATTCCTATCATAATGTTGATTGTTAGTATTAATTAGAAATCGACATTTCTGTATATTCGAATGAATGTTGGGAATAACATCGAAATGATTCAACATTTTACATATCTATTATAATATGACAGAAACAGGAGCGGGACCATGCTGTTCTCTCGCGCAGCGAGCGTGAAAACGGGACCAAATATGTTTTGATGTTTGTTGTGATGCAATAATTTCTGTCACGTTTATTTACAACGTTTCTTCACTGCCGCTTCTCACGTTCATGAACCATGAACCTTCCACAATTCTCTGTGTGTTTTCATATTGATAGACATACCCTCCCCCCTTCTTACTGGTTTATAATTGTTCACACTGTCTAGGTTTTTACATGCTCCAGTGTGCATGTTGAATGTGTGAATGTGTGCCTCTCTGTCAGTCTCTCCACGATTCCGTGTGTCTGCGTGCTGCTTTAACACTGCATTCCTGGCTATTGACGAGTGAGGCAGTCTAAGGTGGAAATGCAGTTTGGTACTTTGAGGTTTCAAACCAAAGACCTTCTGAGTTCACATTCTTTCTCGAATAAGAATTGTAAGGAGGCAGAAGATTCTTCTTTTTTATTTTTATTTTTAATTTAATTTTATTTTTTTATTTATTTATTTATTTATTTTTTGTAAATACTTATACACACATTTTACCAGTGAATATCAGGTTCATATATTTGTTATTTTCCGAAAATAGATCCGCCTTTGGAACACCAAACAAAGCAGGAGCTGTTGGTTTTCCCTAAGGTCTGTTTTTGTATAAATATTCTTCAATATATGAACTTCAGAAGCTTCGTACAATCGGACATAGAAAAAAGTATTCAATAAAATTGAATGTGTCCCTTCAATAAGAACATTTACTGCTTTCTTTGATTTTCATCGTGCTTTGAATAATATTTGAAGGGCAAATATTGAAGACTAATAATCTCGTTCCTTTTGTAACTTCTTTTGCTCTGGACCACACTGACCTATCAACGTCCACATTAATTTTTCTTGACCAAAATTGAGATGCACGTAGTCACTACAGTTCTTTATCCCGATAACCTTTTCTTTATACATTTCGGTTAGGTGTTGTACCGACTTGCCTCGCCTCCCCATGTACCTTCCTCTGCTTCTCCTGTTTGGATCCATCGGACCCACAATCATTTTGGAATCGAGTTGAGTAAAATATTGTACTCAGTCACTGCTTTAGCTTTGTTAGTACCGAGCAAGTTCTGCATTTCTTCGAAAGATAACTGAACTCAAAGTGAGAGAAATCGTGGGACTGCGAGAAATTGCGGGCTAACAGCGGCTTTGGGCAGCGTCCGGGAGGCTTCGAAATGGACGACCGTCTCTTCCTATGTTAATTTCTATCACGACTGGAGGGTCCACCTGTACTGTTGTTGGCTGTCCCACACAGAAAGCTAAGAACAGAGGTCTCGTCTTGCACTGTCTCACCTCATGTCAGCCACTGAAACTGAATGGAAGTCCACTCCCACGACTCTGTCAAAACAGTCTCGTCCAGCGCTTCAAAACAGTGTAGCGTGACGGTAAAAGAGATGTCAGTGTCCATGACTCTGGTTGGCAGCTCACTGTCTCATTCGGATGAGACGATAAACCGAGGTCCCGTGTGCAGCAAGCACTTAGCGCACGTAAAAGAACCCACAGCAACAAAAGGGTAGTACCTGGCAAAAATCTGAAGAAAAATCCTTTCCGATAGGAAAACAAATAAAATTGCAGACAGAAAAAAAAACCCACAAAAAGTGGATGGCGCTCTCGGTGTAGCGACGCGCTGTCCCTAAGGAAAGCAGCCTGTTTCACACAGAGAAATATGTTGTGACTAAAAGAGTAATACAGTACAATACAATACCATACAACAATGTGCAAACGAATCTGTATAAAGGGATTAGGGGCTGGTCTCTGACCGAGTTTCCATATTACTATGATGACAGACGCTGCGATTCCCCGCCAGGTATTTCCGGCCAATGAATAGTGCATGCCTCCGTGAAGCCTGCAGCTTGTCCTTGATGTGCCTTACAGGAGGACCGCATTTCTGTACCGATCAAAGACTTCTTTGCATCAGCTGTGTGTGTGTGTGTGTGTGGGTGTGTGCGCGCGCGCGTGCGTATGTGCGTGTGTGTGTGTGCGCGCGCGCGTGCGTATGTGCGTGTCTGTGCGCGCGTGCGTATGTGTGTGTGTGTGTGTGTGTGTGTGTGTGTGTGTGTGTGTGTGTCTGTCTCTCTCTGTCTGTCTGTCTGTCTCTCTCTCTCTCTCTCTCTATATATATATATATATATATATGTGTGTGTGTGTGTGTGTGTGTGTGTGTGTGTGTGTGTGTGTGTGTGTGATCGTAGTTTTTTTTGTTAATATATGCACACACACACACACACACACACACACACACACACACACACACACATTTTAAAATCAATGTATACCAATAACTGAATAAACTAAGCAGGCTGTCTTTTTGCCTGTGGTGTGGCAGCTCGGGGTATCCAACCCTTCTGTGACGTGGAAAGAGTTCGTTACCTCAACTTACCCGAATGTTCTGAAGGCTACGTACTGTGTCCCACCCCTTCACTTCAACCGGGTGCCCTACCAGCGAGTCCATGTACCCGGCATACCCGATTATCTACGTGCACTTGTGAAGTTGACTCCCGCGGAGCAGAAGAAAGCTTTATCAGCTGGTCAGTCTCTGGCACCCAGTATGTTGTTGTTTCTGTTGTGTGTGCTGTGTATGTGATCTTACTTTTTTTTTCTTTCTTTTTCTTCTTCAGTTGTTCCGAGGAAGTTTTCCACATTTCACAACATCAGTATGCTTCAAAATACACAGAAGAAAAATTGATCTATTGTGATAAAAAGAAATACAAATACATAATAGAAGAGGTTTATTTATTTATTTATTTATTTTTTTATATATACAAGAAAATGAAAGAGCAGAAAAAGAGACCTGTTTTGTGTAAAAAGTTAATAAATTGATGAACATGTACATAGGTGAAATACACAGAAAATACACAGAAGAAGACACGCCTTACTAATAAACATCCCACAAAGCATCAAGTTATGGCAATAGAGTGGAGTGATGGCCTACAGGTAACGCGTCCGCCTACGAAGCGAGAGAATCTGAACGCGCTGGTTCGAATCACGGCTCAGCCGCCGATAATTATTTTCTCCCCCTCCACTAGACCTTGAGTGGTGGTCTGGACGCTAGTCATTCGGATGAGACAATAAACCGAAGTCCCGTGTGCAGCATGCATTTAGCGCACGTAAAAGAACCCACGGCAACAAAAGGGTTGTTCCTGGCAAAATTCTGTAGAAAAATCGACTTCGATAGGAAAAACAAATAAAACTGCATGCAGGAAAAAAATACAAAAAATGGGTGGCGCTGTCAGTGTAGCGACGCGCTCTCCCTGTGGAGAGCAGCCCGAATTTCACAAAAAGAAATCTATTGTGATAAAAAGAAATACAAATACATAATAGAAGAGGTTTATTTATTTATTTATTTTTTTTTTTATATATACAAGAAAATGAAAGAGCAGAAAAAAGAGACCTGTTTTGTGTAAAAAGTTAATAAATTGATGAACATGTACATAGGTGATCAACAAGTAAATATATACATGAATAATTTCTAAAAAAAAATGTTTAAAAAAAGAAAAAAAGAAAAGGATGATAAATTTAAAGATAGAAGAAAAGAAAAGGAAAAATGGAAAATCTCTCTCTCTCTCTCTCTCTCTCTCTATATATATATATATATATATATATATATATATAATGTCAGATCATGGCATGTATTAACGACAACAACTTTTTTTTTTTTTGACAACATTTCTATATAACCATACTAAAGAATTAATGTATGTTAGCACCGACATAAAGTATGGCAACGTTGCTTTTTTTTTTCTTTTTTTTTTCTTTTTTTTGAAACATACAAACAAATCTATTATTATTGTATATTTATTTCTGGCAATATTCTAAAATATATCTAACAATGCTTCATTTATATAGTGTATCGACAGTAGTCTTCAGTTTACTCAGTGTTTCATCACTGATCCAGAGTTGTTGTTTTTTTTTTTGTTTTTTTTTCTTTTTTTTTCTTATTATCATTTTATTAGTATTACTATTATTATTACTACTACCTTTTTCTATATTATAATTATTATTCATTTATTTATTTATTTATGTAAGCTTATCTATTATTTATTCCCCCGTTTTTTTGGGTTTTTTTTGTTTGTTTTTTTCTCAAGGCCTGACTAAGCGCGTTGGGTTACGCTGCTAGTCAGGCATCTGCTTGGCAGATGTGGTGTAGCGTATATGGTTTGTCCGAACGCAGTGACGCCTCCTTGAGCTACTGAAACTGAAACTGAAACTGATCCAGAGTATGGAAGCCACTGCATAAAATCACAGTAATTCATTTCCATTGTGTGTACATGTTTTGTCTAATTTGTATCTTTACTTCAGTTCAGCCACGAATGCCTGCAAAACTGTAAGTTCGGTTTCACTTGATAAACCCTACTCCAATGAATAAAACAAAAGTGCCCATAACAGAAGGTTAAAAAGTGTCATCAGTTACATTTTTATCATCACTTCCAAACAATATCAGCTCAAAGTTAAAGGGCAGGCGTTCACGCTTTTCGCATTTCTCTTTCGAACACCTTATCAACGTCACGTCAAAGATTTGCGAAACTGTAGAGTACCATACATGATAATGCACCGTATCTTTTTCATCATTAAAGTTACATTTGCCATTATCAACCACCCCCATACTTTTTTAGGACAGTATTTGACACTCAGATTTCATGACATGATCTAAGCTGAAACCATTCTATTTTTTTTAATTTTTAATCTTTTATCTTTATAATCGCAGTTTCCAGTTTAATCTGGGTGCTAAACCTCTTTTCCCATGTCGTAAAATCTTTCACGTCAAAAATTTTATTTTGCTCCAAGATTAATTGTAATAAAACCTTTAAAACCCACATATGAGTTTTAGTGCCTTCTTATTTTCATTATCGTGATTAGTTTCGAAAACGATATTTCATTCTCTGGCGTGTTCTTAAATTGATTCAATGCAACTAAGGTAATCAAAATAATTCACCCTTATTCCCCACTTCTCAGAATAAAATTCTTCGTTTTAAAAACCGACAATTCTCACCCAGAAAGTCACACACGTGAAATGCATGTTTTGATGTCCAGTCTTTAAAATGAAAAGGGTTGCTCTCAGTCCGAAATTTGGCATTGAAAAAAAAGAAAAGTGTTAGGCTGTTGTCTGTTTGCTACTGTCCAGTTCAACGTGTGTGTTGTAACTATGACAAGGCTTCATTACATGTATCTTTCCAAAATTGATTTCAGTTACTATTCAAAACCTCTTAGGGCCACAAGTTTAATTTTAGTTATTTCCGGCGAAGTGTTTCCATTTTTATTTGTTATGATTCTTACTATCATCATCATCATTATTGTTATTATTTTCATTTTCATTTGTTTATTTCATTTCCTGGGAGGGGGAGAGAGTGGGGGAAGGAGGTTACTGACACATACATGTATCAAGACAATTCACAAAATTTGCGCG
This sequence comes from Babylonia areolata, assembly GCF_041734735.1. Taxonomy (NCBI): domain Eukaryota; kingdom Metazoa; phylum Mollusca; class Gastropoda; order Neogastropoda; family Buccinidae; genus Babylonia; species Babylonia areolata. Next base: position 19,009,482 of record NC_134892.1, read on the forward strand.
CACCATTTGAAACGATTGTTTTTTAACCTAAAATTCTATTTTGAAACGGATCAGTTATATCAAAAGGAGCTCACAGCGGACGACATTTTCCGGTAGTCTCAATTTCAATGATATTTTCTTTCGTACGTATAAAAAATATCATTATTTATTATTTATCTTGACTGTGAGCAAGCAATTATGATTGGGACTAAATTATTCCCATTTCGCAAAACAATTCTCTGTCCATTGTCAATGAGTCAAGCCATTCACTGTTTGTTCCAATTTAGTTCCAGCGACAAATCACTCCTCATCGAGTTCAGCACCTCAGCAAACAGGGGCGACAACTGGTCAGAGCGGGCCGGGTGCTGCCCAGCCTGGTTCATCTCCACCAGGTAACAGTTTATTTCATGACAGTATGCATGTGTTGGTGACTACTGATTACTACTCATATCAGTGACTAGAGATCACTTCAAATGTTAGTTATAAACTGCAGTGAAGCTACTGAAAGATCTTTTTTTTTTTCAAAAAGGCACATAATATTGTGGTACTGTTATTCCGAATCACAAGGAAGTTCGTCACTTAAAAACAAACAAACAAACAAAAAACAACAAACAAACAAACAAACAAACAACACCAACACCAAAAGAGTGCCAAAGGGCCAGAATGGCAGTGTAGAAAAGGCAACATTACATCTATAGTTTGGTATGTACAACGTACAAAAATGTAACCGAAACATCTGATAAAGTTAATTCGTTTTTCAGTATTGTCTTTTTCATATATCACTCGCAGTTTGTTGTGCATGACTAAGAAAAACAAACAAACAAACGAACAAAAACAAAGCAAAACAAAACAAACAAACAAACAAAACAACTATGGGAGGTGTAGATAAACCGTTTAACTGAATATGAAACAATGAGAAAAGTAAACAGATGGTGGAAAACATTGCTTGATTTATGTTTGGATAGTGCTTGTGTCCATATTTACAATTTGTTCATAGGCTGGACTGAAACAAATCCCGACATGAAAAGAACTAGAACGCCCCCAAAGCTATATCTAGTAAGAATCTATTCTTGAACAGAAAGAAAAGATGGTTGGAGTAAATGATGAGCTTGAAGTGCCTTTTTTTAAAACAGACAACCTGCACCAACACCACCACATGTCTCTCTCTCTCTCTCTCTCTCTCTCTCTCTCTCTCCTCCCCCCCCCCACACACACACTTAAGGTTAGGGGTGGAAAGTCCCATAGCACTTTATGGCCATTTCCACAGTGTGTAGGGCTGAGGACATGAAGCCGAGGCTCAGTCCTCTCTTCCCCAACCGATGTCAGGTGTCCATTCACACCTGGTGGAGTGAGGAAAACCGGAGTAATGTGTCTTTCCCATTGACGCAACACCAGGCCGAAACCCTGATCAAACCGTGATCAAACCGTGTTCAAACCGTGATCAAACCGTGTTCAAACCGTGTTCAAACCGTGTTCAAACCGTGTTCAAACCGTGTTCAAACCCTGATCAAACCGTGTTCTAACCGTGTTCAAACCCTGATCAAACCGTGTTCAAACCGTGTTCAAGCCCTGATCAAACCGTGTTCAAACCCTGATCAAACTCTGATCAAACCGTGTTCAAACCCTGATCAAACCGTGATCAAACCGTGTTCAAACCCTGATCAAACCGTGATCAAACCGTGATCAAACCGTGATCAAACCGTGTTCAAACCGTGTTCAAACCGTGATCAAACCGTGTTCAAACCGTGTTCAAACCGTGTTCAAACCGTGTTCAAACCCTGATCAAACCGTGTTCAAACCCTGATCAAACCGTGTTCTAACCGTGTTCAAACCCTGATCAAACCGTGTTCAAACCGTGTTCAAACCCTGATCAAACCCTGATAAAACCGTGTTCAAACCGTGTTCAAATCCTGATCAAACCGTGATCAAACCGTGTTCAAACCGTGTTCAAACCCTGATCAAACCGTGATCAAACCGTGTTCAAACCGTGTTCAAACCCTGATCAAACCCTGATCAAACCGTGTTCAAGCCCTGATCAAACCGTGTTCAAACCCTGATCAAACCGTGTTCCAGCCCTGATCAAACCGTGTTCAAACCCTGATCAAACCGTGTTCAAACCCTGATCAAACCCTGATCAAACCGTGTTCAAACCCTGATCAAACCCTGATCAAACCGTGTTCAAGCCCTGATTAAACCGTGTTCAAGCCCTGATCAAACCGTGTTCAAGCCCTGATCAAACCGTGTTCAAGCCCTGATCAAACCGTGTTCAAGCCCTGATCAAACCGTGTTCAAACCCTGATCAAACCGTGTTTTACTGGTGAACACTGGATCAGAAGTCCAACGACTCACTGATATGTCAAGTGCACACTACTGTTTCACGGGGGGAGGGGGGCAAGGGGGGGGAATAGCAGACTGCACATCGCTAAATGCAATGACCAAGACATGAATTCATCTCGATAATTTAGTCATCAGTTATATATATGTATATATATATATATATATATAGAGAGAGAGAGAGAGAGAGAGAGAGAGATGGGGATTTCCGTTAGTCATCGCAAGCAGTATGTGTGACTGTGTATTTGTAGTTTTTGATGTGCTCTACCAAAGACGTTTGAAGTGTTGTCTGACCCCCCTCCCCGAATCACAAATATTGCACAATGGGCAGCATCTTTATTAGTTTCAAATTGTGGTAAAAATTATTTCCCTGCAAAAGCAAAAGCTTTTCAGCAAACAATCTTCTATAGCATTTTCTTTTGCTTCAATGTTTCATTTTTGGCATGTTTGCCGAAAAGCTTTCGCTTTTGCAAGGAAATAATTTTTACCACAATTTGAAACTAATAAAAATGCAGCCCATTGTGCAATATTTGTGATTCGCGGAGGGGGGGTCAGACAACACTACAAACATGTGGAGTGATGGCCTTGAGGTCACGCGTCCGCCTATGAAGCGAGAGAATCTGAACGCACTGGTTCGAATCACGGCTCAGCCGCCGATATTTTCTCCCTCTCCACTAGACCTTGAGTGGCGGTCTGGACGCTAGTCATTCGGATGAGACGATAAACCGAGGTCCCGTGTGCAGCATGCACTTAACGCACGTAAAAGAACCCACGGCAACAAAAGGGTTGTCCCTGGCAAAATTCTGTAGAAAAATCCACTTCGATAGGGAAAACAAAGAAAACTGCATGTAGGAAAAAAGAAAAAAGAAAAAAAAAGAAAAAAGAAAAAAAAAGGGTGGCGCTGTAGTGTAGCGACGCGCTCTCTTGGGGAGAGCAGCCCGACTTTCACACAGAAATCTGTTGTGATAAAAAGAAATACAAATACAAAAATTGTTGACTATTTAATGATAATGTACACAGTATTTTCTGTTGGTATGGATGCGTGTGTTGCTACCTTTCCAATACTTCTTTCACATTCCTTCATATTAATGTTATTGATAAATCTGTGGACAATGAAAACTACAGCAATCAGTGAAGATTTTAAAGCATTAGTGTTTGCTATGGCAAAAATTGGTTTAGAAATGAGAACTGGTAATTAATGGTGATGCGCGTATTGTATTTTGATACTCTGTATTCTGTTTACTCCCTTTCAACCATTTCAGTCTATTGATTTGTTTAATTCTAATTACAATCTTATGTTCATACAGTTTACATCATTGGGCATAGCGTGCATTGTGTGAGTTCTTGCAGCGCTAGAACATTTGCCATAAATCAATGTGCCTCTTGAAACGCGGGAACATGGTCAAAGTTTGTGACGTCCGGTGAATGTAATTGCCATGCTTAAGAAATATGTCGCCTTTCTTATCAACAATCGTGTCAACAATGTTTCTTTTAAATGTTTCTTTTTAATGTACAGTGTGTACAAACATCAGAATAACAGAAAATATAGTATTATTTGGTATAGCCGAACATATGTGCACAGAGTCCGGGTTTGACTTTTTGATAATCATTGGTAAAATGTATATTTACAGGTGCAAAATGGAAAAGAGCACACCGAATATGCCTTCTTTTAAAAGCTACCTATTTTCGCGATACAAAATTGTTGTGACACGATGGTTTTGTTGTTGTTGTTGTTGTTGTTTGGGTTTTTCCCCTAGTACTAGTATCAGTGCACTCGTTAAGATAAATGCAAATGAGACATTTTGAGTGGCATGGATATCTTATCTCATATTTGATGACGTATAAACATGATATATCTATATATACACCTACTCACATTTTTATTGCCTGGAATACTTTACATTTGTCATTATATTTTGCTTTCATTGTGTTTTCATCCGTTTCATCATTTCCCCCCTTTCTTTTACACGTATTTGTGTCAATTGTCTATGTTATAAAAATGGAAATTAAAAACACGTTAAAAATGTTTCTTTTAGAGATGATAAAGTATTGTTGTACCTTGTTCCCTTCAGCACAGTCACAGTCATCTGACTACAGCCTCTGGACAACAGACCCAGACCCACACTCCACGCCAGCCCTGGTGCAGGAAAGTGACATGCGTGATGACTTCTGCCAGCAGTATCTCCTCTACAACCTCAGCGCCCTCGCCGAACACATGAAGGAAGTCATGTTCGTGCTCTCCTCAGTCAACTTCCAGAGTTACCTCAGCAGACACGATGCTGCTGCTTACTCCCAGTCGTTCCCATGCCCAAGAGACCTGAGGGAAGGCAAACGCGGGGATTTCGACTTTCTGGTCGTGCACCGTCACCGTGGGTTGTTGGTGGCAGAGATGAAGTCTGTTGGCATGCAACAGGCTCAACTGCAAATGTCCAAGGTTACTAGCGATCGTGTTTCGTATCTGATGTAGCGTGTTCAGTGTCAGTTTCTCAAGGAGGCGTCATTGCGTTCGGACATATACACTACACCACATCTGCTAGGCAGATGCCTGACAACAGCGTTATAACCAACGGGCTTGTTAGGTCTTGAGTGCATGTTTATATTTTTGTGTACCGATCAGAGTGGATTTCTTTTTACATAATTTTGTCAGAAGACAACATTCTCGTTGCCATGGGTTCCTTTTCCGTGCGCCAAGTGCGTGCTGCACAGGGGACCTCGGTTTATTGTCTCATCCGAAAGACTAGACGCTCAGTTTGATTTTCCAGTCAAACTTGGGAGAATGGGCGAGAGCGGGATTCGAACTCAGATCCTCAAGGACTCTCTGTATTGGCAGCTGAACGTCTTAACCATTCTGCCACCGTCCTCTTCAAGTGTAATGTAGTGTCGTGTGTTTGTGTTGGTTGCGTTGCGTTGCGTTGCGTTGCGTTGCATTGTATTGTATTGTATTGTATTGTATTAATTTTTGTCACAAAAAAATTCGCTGTGTGAACTGTCCCACGGAGAGGCGTAACATCATCTCTGTGTTGAAAGGCCATGGTATATTCCACTTTCTTGCCTCAGCAACAAACGGAGACCTCGTGCATTTGCAAATTAAAGTTGAAAATCCATCGATTTGAAAAACTTACGCGAAACTTGCGCGCACAAAATCACGCGACATTTGCACGCGAGGAATCATGTGACATTTGCACGCGAGGAATCATGCAACATTTGCACGCGAGGAATCATGCGACATTTGCACGCAAGGAATCATGCCACATTTGCACGTGAGGACTCATGCCACATTTGCACGCGAGGAATCATCCAACATTTGGACACGAGCACACGAGGAATCATGCGACATTTGCACGCGAGTACACGAGGAAGTATGCGACATTTGCACGCGAGGAATCTTGCAACATTTACACGCGAGGAATCATGCAACATTTACACGCGAGGAATCATGCGACATTTACACGCGAGGAATCATGCGACATTTGCATGCAAGAAAAAAGACCCAGAGCCATGTACCCATGGAAACAAGATTTACCCGCCAGTTTTTGCTGAAACCTTGGCGCCAGTCAATCAAACCTTGGCGCCAGTCAATCAAACCTTGGCGCCAGTACAATCTAACCTTGGCGCCAGTCAATCAAACCTTGGCGCCAGTACAATCTAACCTTGACAACCTTGGCGCCAGTCAATCAAAACTTGGCGCCAGTCAATCAAACCTTGGCGCCAGTCAATCAAACCTTGGCGCCAGTCAATCAAACCTTGACGCCAGTACACTCAAACCTTAGTGCCAGTACAATCAAACCTTGACGCCAGTACACTCAAACCTTGGCGCCAGTCAATCAAACCTTGGCGCCAGTACAATCTAACCTTGACAACCTTGGCGCCAGTCAATCAAACCTTGGCGCCAGTCAATCAAACCTTGGCGCCAGTCAATCAAACCTTGACGCCAGTACAATCAAACCTTGGCGCCAGTCCAATCAAACCTTGGCGCCAGTACAATCAAATCCAGCACTCGGTGTCGAAAATTAAAGATTTTATTCTCTGCAGTAATATTGCTGTGAAAGAAGATAATCTTTTTTATGTGACGCGAAAATGAACATTTTTTTTAAAAAAAGCTTGGCAGCAGCAAGGTGCTTGAAAAAACCTGATTAAGGAGATTGATTTTATGGTTATCTCTTCAGGAAACACACGCGGCTAACAAGGGAGCAGTTCGCTCAAGTAATGGACCTGGTAGAGCGGGTCTTATCAAACACTGTGGCCTCAGCTGAGAAGGGATCTACCCAAAGTTTGGAAAAGTTGCATGCAACGTCCAAATGTTCCGCTCTCTCGCGCGAAAGAAAAGTTTTGCAGCGAAGTTCTTACGGAGCTCGTGCGAAATTCAGATCTATGAATTTATGCAATGACAAATAAGGTTGATCAATGCGTTTTGTTTTTTGTTGTTGTTTTTTTCAATGCGAAACGAAGTTCTCGTGCAAATTTCGCATCCGTATTTCGGGTCACTGGGATGCATCTGCAGTTGGTGTTCTAAAGTGTCTGATGCGTGATCTGATACATGTGATTCCAGGCGCAGGCTGACGACGCTGTGTCCAAGAGACTGCAGAAAGCCGTCAACCAGCTGGGGAAGGGGAGGAGGGTGGCCACTCACCTGGTCAGTGACGTGGCACCAGGTCTACCTGTACACACGGCTCTCTTCCTGCCCTTTGTCAGCCGCCGCCAGTTGCTGAGGGTGCTCACTGCCAGACCTGCTTTGGCAAAGGTATGTTCTGTGAGTCACGCTGCCGTGGCGAAGTGGTTTAGGTCGCGGATGACCATTGGGAGGACGAGAGAGACGTTTTTTTTGTTGTTGTTTTTTTCGGCCCGTGGCCGATTCTAACCAGTGCTGAGTGTGTTGTGGAACCTAATGGGGAGACTGGGATCACACAGCTGAGAGTCTTTGGAAGCGTCTTTGGGAGTGTTGCTCACATTTCCTGATCAACACAGCAGGTGTTTGTATCACTCAGGCCTGGTTGACGTCGGTATATATGATGAGAGTGCAGCCTTGCCAAGTGGTCCAAAACCTTGGGACCCGCATAGTGGCATCTTCATCAGAATATGGAAAACAAAAACATCTTAACCTGTTTCTCTGTCTCTCTGTTCCTGTTTCTGTCTCTCTGTTGATGTGACGTGCCCTTTATCTACAGTGGAAGTGACAATTTCATCAAGAAAGGTAAAAATGTGACGAGGCAAGAGAGCCTAATGGTGTCATTGGCTAACTCTTAAAAAATGGTGATTTTATATTTTATATTTTATTCTTAGCATCATGTTTAAATGTATTAAGTGATACTGGAGAATACCTGGAAAACTAAACAAATCTATTATCCCTTTAATCAGAAAGGGGGGGGGGGGGGGGTATCAATGATCCAAATGACATTGAAGGCATTTCTGTGGCTGGCATAAGCAGTAAACGTTTTAGTTCTGTTCCAACTTCATCACTTCAGGGACAGATACATCAGAAGAATTCAACAGGTGACCACCAGGCAGGATTCGTAAAGTATTATTCAGCAGTTGATCATAGTCATGTGTAAACTATTAGCACTCATGCACAAACAGTTTACTTTGGATATAAAGTTGTATGTTGCTTTTTTGGATTTGGAATAGACATTGCGTTGGATTCAATTTCAAGGAAACTTGCTGGCCTAGTTTGTTGAAGAATAGCATTGAAGAAAATTAGAGAGAGTTTGAACATTGTTTACTCCAGTTATATTGATTGAACAAACTACGTAAAAGAAGACGACGTAGGTAGCCTTGTTCTATTCTCTTTATCGAATACTCAGCTGGCTCACTTTTAGGCACAGTGCAAATTTTTGTAATGGTATAATGATTAAATTGGTTATTCTTTTGTATGCTGACAACATTGTCTTGTTCTCAGAAACTGTAAGCACTTGACACATGTTTCAAACTCTATCTAATAGAATTTTCAAAAAGTAAAATAAGTTGCTGGACGATATTATAGCATACAATATTTATTCAGTATAAAAGTTTTCGGCTATCCCCCCCTTCCCCCTCCAGAATATACCCAGCTAGATGTTTTAGTATAGCGGAAGCGCCAAATCCTGTGGACTGATCAGTGGCAGACATGCCACGTCTGTAAAGGTAAAAGATGAAAGTAACAAAGGTTGAAGACCACACAGCCTTTTACTTTTACGGACAATTGGGCAGCGAACTCATGTCTACTGAGTTAAGGTGCTCAGCACAGGAAGGTGGAGCCTTATTCTCTCCTTCCGCCGATTTGACCTTCCCCAACCGAAATCGGGTACCCATTTACACCTGACTGTGGTGAGGCCAACCCGGAGTGACTAGCATTTCCCAATGTCACAGCATCATGCCGAAACGGAGCTTCAAACCCGGGTCTCTTGTGAACGCTGGGTCAGAAGTCCAGCGCCTAATCCACCTTGCCACGGCGCCTCCTAACTGAAAAGAAGGGGTCAGGATGAGAGAACAAAAGATGTTTCCATTCACAGTTCTCTTCACAAGTCACTTCGTGTTTGCCTTGGCTCGTGCAGGACGTACGTAGCTGCCTGGGTGTGAACAGAACCCAAGAGGCTGCGGCCTTGACCTTGTGTTCTGATGACCTCAGCAAAACTACTGACCCCTGGCACTGTCCTGCCAGCGTCCTCTCTCGTCTCAAGGCCTGGTGGCAACGTCGCATGACGTCATGTCCCGGGCCAGCACTCACTGACGATCAGTATGTGGAGATTATCGGCAGGTAAGTACAGGGTTGAGCAACAGGTGATTACATTTTTTTCAAACAATTTTTATTCAAAGGTTTACAGAATCTAACATTTTACACTATGGGAAGTGAAAACAGAGTATCATACTGACAGTTCAACACCAGCAGAACAGTGGCAGAACAATAAGTACTCATGAGCACATCATGTCCGTATGATATTACAAAGTTTCTTTTCGTACAATATATACAAATGGTGACCACTTCTGTGCAAATTTGTCATTTTGCAGAGTTAGTTCAAAAGCTTACTTGTCGACTTCACATGCCAGTTTAAGATATTTTGAATATTTCCAGAGTTGGCTTTACTTTGCTGATTCTGCATTTGCATGCAGAGAATTTGGCTATCGACAAAATGTGAAGAGCATCCATCATTGAATAAAATCAAGTAAAAAAAAATTATCGTATCAAAAAAAAAAGCATTAGTGCATACTAAAGAGCAAGTCTATCACAACTGATACAATTTTCTTATCAAAGCTGATAAACGGTGTCCAAAGATATTATATGGTCATACTCATAATGTACGATTGCGTCCTTTTATTTTCTTTACAAAAATCGCACTTTATATGATTACAAGTATCATCCGCTAGTGAGAACAGAGAGGACTGGCAGCTGACTACGGGGATAATGGCTAGTTTGAACGAGAATAATCCGAAATTGAGATTAACGACTATTAATCGTTGAGTACCAGCTGCCGTTGTGAAGTGAAAATTTTAATCTGGAATTGAAGGTATGTTTCACTGGATCTCCAAGACAGTCCCAAAATTGAATTTAAAAATGCGCGCGCGCGCGCGCGCGCGCGCGCGCGTGTGTGTGTGTGTGTGTGTGTGTGTGTGTGTGTGTGTGTGTGTGTGTGTGTGTGTGTGTGTGTGTGTGACGCACAACAATGACTTTAATTTCCAACTTTGACACAACAATCACAAGTGATCCTGGGATTTCTCGGCGCGATGTTTGTGTCTGGAAATAAAAGAACGTTTCCAAACATGACAGATTTAAGATAAGGAAATCACTTCATGACCTGCTTGCTGTGGTTTGTTGTTGCTGCTGCCAGGTTCGTGGGGCCGGCCACCTGTGTGTCAGTGCACTACGCCGCCACTCCCAGACTGACCGTGGAGGTTCGAACACAGGGGGAGGCAGTGTCCGAACTGGGCTCCAGACTGGCACGTCTGGTCCTGACACCCGAACAAACAGACCTTCTCACCAGGGCCCCTCCCCTTGCGTACCTCACGGGGCTCCCGGGCACCGGCAAGACGGTGATGCTGGTCTTGATGGGGCTGGTCTGGTGCCACAGAGGCTGGAACGTACAGGTGGTCAGTACCAACACGTCATCTCTGGCAGCCTCTCGACTCGTGTATCATCAGATGAAGAAGACGCTGCACACTGCTGCTGCTTCTGGGACTGGAGTGACTGCCGGAGACGTCTTTTTTCGGTACCTTAGTTCTGTCCGTGAGGTCGATGGCAGGCTAGATGTGGAGGTGCAGGAAATCATCCGAGCATCGCCAAGGCAGCCAGTGTGTGTCATCTTGGATGAGTCAGACAGTGAAGATTACACGTGAGTTGAGTGGTTTACAGATGGGTGGAACGGGAACGTTTAGTAGGGAAGGAAAGGTGTGGTGTGGTGTGGTGTGGTGTGGTGTGGTGTGGTGTGATGTCATGTGGTGTGGTATGTGGTGTGGTGTGGTTCGGTGTGGTGTGGTGTGGTGTGTGGTGTGGTGTGGTGTGGTATATGGTGTGGTGTGTGGTGTGGTGTGGTGTGGTGTGTGGCGTGGTGTGTGGTGTGGTGTGGTGTGGTGTGAGGTGATGTGGTGTGGTGTGGTGTGGTGTGGTGTGATGTGGTGTGTTGTGGTGTGGTGTGTGATGTGGTGTGGTGTTGTGTGTGGTGTGGTGTGTGGTGTGGTGTGTAGTGTGGTGTGTGGTGTGGTGTGTATGGTGTGGTGTGGTGTGGTGTGTATGGTGTGGTGTGGTGTGTATGGTGTGGTGTGGTGTGTATAGTGTAGTGTGGTGTGTATAGTGTAGTGTGGTGTGTATGGTGTGGTGTGGTGTGTATGATGTGTGTGGTGTGGTGTGTGTGGTGTGGTGTGTATGGTGTGTGTGGTGTGGTGTGTATGGTGTGGTGTGTATGGTGTGTGTGGTGTGGTGTGTATGGTGTGTGTGGTGTGATGTGGTATGGTGTGGTGTGTATGGTGTGGTGTGGTGTGTATGGTGTGGTGTGATGTGTTGTGGTGTGGTGTGGTGTGTATGGTGTGGTGTGTATGGTGTGGTGTGGTGTGTTGTGGTGTGGTGTGGTGTGTATGGTGTGGTGTTGTGTGATGTGGTGTGGTGTGGTGTGTATGGTGTTTATGGTGTGGTGTGGTGTGTATGGTGTGGTGTGATGTGGTGTGGTGTGGTGTGGTGTGTATGGTGTGTGTGATGTGATGTGGTATGGTGTGGTGTGATATGGTGTGGTGTGGTTTGGTGTGATGTGGTGTGTATGGTGTGGTGTGGTATGGTGTGGTGTGTATGGTGTGGTGTGATGTTTATGGTGTGGTGTGGTGTAGTGTGGTGTATATGGTGTGGTGTAGTGTATATGGTGTGGTGTGGTGTGGTGTATATGGTGTGGTGTGGTGTGGTGTAGTGTGGTGTATATGGTGTGGTGTGGTATGGTGTGGTGTATATGGTGTGGTGTGGTGTGGTGTATATGGTGTGGTGTAGTGTATATGGTGTGGTGTGGTGTGGTGTATATGGTGTGGTGTGGTGTGGTGTAGTGTGGTGTATATGGTGTGGTGTGGTGTAGTGTGGTGTATATGGTGTGGTGTGGTGTAGTGTGGTGTATATGGTGTGGTGTGGTGTGGTGTATATGGTGTGGTGTGTATATGGTGTGGTGTATATGGTGTGGTGTGGTGTATATGGTGTGGTGTGGTGTAGTGTGGTGTATATGGTGTGGTGTGGTGTGGTGTGGTGTATATGGTGTGGTGTATATGGTGTGGTGTATATGGTGTGGTGTGGTGTATATGGTGTGGTGTGGTGTAGTGTGGTGTATATGGTGTGGTGTGGTGTAGTGTGGTGTATATGGTGTGGTGTGGTGTAGTGTGGTGTATATGGTGTGGTGTGGTGTATATGGTGTGGTGTGGTGTAGTGTGGTGTATATGGTGTGGTGTGGTGTAGTGTGGTGTATATGGTGTGGTGTGGTGTGGTGTGGTGTATATGGTGTGGTGTATATGGTGTGGTGTGGTGTGTATGGTGTATATGGTGTGGTGTGGTGTAGTGTGGTGTATATGGTGTGGTGTGGTGTGGTGTATATGGTGTGGTGTGTATATGGTGTGGTGTATATGGTGTGGTGTGGTGTATATGGTGTGGTGTGGTGTGGTGTGGTGTATATGGTGTGGTGTATATGGTGTGGTGTATATGGTGTGGTGTGGTGTATATGGTGTGGTGTGGTGTGGTGTATATGGTGTGGTGTGTATATGGTGTGGTGTATATGGTGTGGTGTGTATATGGTGTGGTGTATATGGTGTGGTGTATATGGTGTAGTGTGGTGTATATGGTGTGGTGTGGTGTGGTGTATATGGTGTGGTGTGTATATGGTGTGGTGTATATGGTGTGGTGTGGTGTATATGGTGTGGTGTGGTGTAGTGTGGTGTATATGGTGTGGTGTGGTGTAGTGTGGTGTATATGGTGTGGTGTGGTGTGGTGTGGTGTATATGGTGTGGTGTAGTGTGGTGTATATGGTGTGGTGTGGTGTAGTGTGGTGTATATGGTGTGGTGTGGTGTGGTGTATATGGTGTGGTGTGGTGTATATGGTGTGGTGTGGTGTAGTGTGGTGTATATGGTGTGGTGTGTATATGGTGTGGTGTGTATATGGTGTGGTGTGGTGTGGTGTGGTGTGGTGTGGTGGTTGTGGTGTGATGTCATGTGGTGTGGTATGTGGTGTGGTGTGGTTCGGTGTGGTGTGGTGTGGTGTGTGGTGTGGTGTGGTGTGGTATATGGTGTGGTGTGTGGTTGTGGTGTGGTGTGGTGTGTGGGTGGTGTGTGGTGTGGTGTGGTGTGGTGTGAGTTGATGTGGTGTGGTGTGGTGTGGTGTGGTGTGGTGTGGTGTGTGATGTGGTGTGGTGTTGTGTGTGGTGTGGTGTGTGGTGTGGTGTGTAGTGTGGTGTGTGGTGTGGTGTGTATGGTGTGGTGTGGTGTGGTGTGTATTGTGTGGTGTGGTGTGTATAGTGTAGTGTGGTGTGTATGGTGTGGTGTGGTGGTGTGTATGAATGTGTGTGGTGTGGTGTGTGTGGTGTGGTGTGTATGGTGTGTGTCGTTGTGGTGTGTATGGTGTGGTGTGTATGGTGTTTATGGTGTGGTGTGGTGTAGTGTGGTGTATATGGTGTGGTGGTGTATATGGTGTGGTGTGTATATGGTGTGGTGTGGTGTGGTGTGGTGTATATGGTGTGGTGTGGTGTAGTGTGGTGTATATGGTGTGGTGTGGTGTGGTGTGTATGGTGTGGTGTGGTGTAGTGTGGTGTATATGGTGTGGTGTGGTGTAGTGTGGTGTATATGGTGTGGTGTGGTGTGGTGTATATGGCGTGGTGTGGTGTAGTGTGGTGTATATGGTGTGGTGTGGTGTGGTGTGGTGTGGTGTATATGGTGTGGTGTGGTGTAGTGTGGTGTATATGGTGTGGTGTGGTGTAGTGTGGTGTATATGGTGTGGTGTGGTGTAGTGTGGTGTATATGGTGTGGTGTGGTGTGGTGTATATGGTGTGGTGTGGTGTAGTGTGGTGTATATGGTGTGGTGTGGTTTGGTGTGGTGTGTATGGTGTGGTGTGGTGTAGTGTGGTGTATATGGTGTGGTGTGGTGTAGTGTGGTGTGGTGTGGTGTGGTGTATATGGTGTGGTGTGGTGTAGTGTGGTGTATATGGTGTGGTGTAGTGTGGTGTAGTGTGGTGTGGTGTGGTGTGGTGTATATGGTGTGGTGTGGTGTAGTGTGGTGTATATGGTGTGGTGTGGTGTAGTGTGGTGTGTATGGTGTGGTGTGTATGGTGTGGTGTGGTGTGGTGTATATGGTGTGGTGTGGTGTATATGGTGTGGTGTGGTGTGGTGTGGTGTAGTGTGGTGTGGTGTATTGTGGTGTATATGGTGTGGTGTGGTGTGGTGTGGTGGTGTTGCTTTGCGTTGCGTTGCGTTTATCACAACGGATTTCTCTGTGCGAAATTCGGGTTGCCCTGGGGAGAGCGCGTCGCCACCTCCCAGCGCCACAAGCCTGCTAATGTAGTCATTTTCTGTCCAGGTTCAAGCATCTACATGACATTGCTAGGGACAACCGTTTGTTACCGTTGTTTTACGTGCGACATGTGCATACAGTTCAACTGTTCACTTACCTGGGATCGATTGTCAGAAATGAAGGATGCAAACCAGAAATCTTCCTAATGACAGCATCGGCACTTTCAGACTGAAACCTAAATGGAAGGAAAACAATATCTCCATGAAACACAAGGTCAGACTCGTGCGTGCACTGGCATACCCCGTCTTCCTGAATGCATATGACCCTGACGGCGAATTTCGAAAGAACTCAAGCCATGGAAAAAATGTTTATCGCAAGATACTAAGCATCAGATACACTGATCACATCACTAATGCACACTTGTAACAATCTATGAAGCAGCACCTTTGACCATATGGAGATCTGCTGTAGTCAGAAAAGGAAACTACGTTGGTAAGCCCATGTAACAAGATCACTGTCCTTGCTAAAACAACCCTCCATAGAATTGTTGAAGGAGAGAGACGGGTGAAAAAAAAATCAAGAAAAACAATGGACATTGCAGAGAGGACAGGAAAAGCATTTGCAGAGGTCCGTGCTTTGACAAACAACCTACAGACCTAAAGGAATCTGGTGAACAGTTCTTGTGTGCGGCGCTCCAGTGACTCTTGATAGAGTTAAATGGAGGAGGAGAAAAAGAAGAGAAGACATGATGATAATGATGATGAAGTGCATGCTGTGCACATGGCAACACGGCTTATCATATCAGAATGACTAGCATCCAAGACCACCAACTGTCTTCTTCTTCTTCTTCGTTCGTGGGCTGCAACTCCCACGTTCACTCGTATGAACACGAGTAGTATTCTACGTGTATGACCGTTTTGTCCCGCCATGTAGGCAGTCATACTCCGTTTTCGGGGGTGTGCATGCTGGGTGTGTTTGTTTCCATCACCCACCGAACGCTGACATGGATTACAGGATCTTTAACGTGCGTATTTGATCTTCTGATTCTGCTTCAAGAACTAGTTAAGGGGAGAGTAAAGTTTGAAAATGGGAATCGACCCCGTGGACACAAGCTTCCTAGCCATGCGCATTACCACGAGGCCACCGCCACACTGTTGTGCCCATGGCTGGACCAGAGTTTGTGTGCGTGCGTGTATGAGGAGGGAGGAGGGGGGGATTTGTTTTATACTAGTGATTGTAAACATTTGGTTAAGTATCAATTTTCACATTTAATTGAATGTTATCGCTTGGAAAGAAATATAAAAAGGACCGGGGGTGGGTAGGGTGATAGGGGGCAGTTGCAGGGTGAGTAAGGGAAACCTGGTAGACTGAGGATGGAATCAAAGTGTGTGTGTGTGTGTGTGTGTGTGTGTGTGTGTGTGTGTGTGTGTGTGTGTACACACACCGACTGGTGCGAAAGCGCTTTGATTTGTCTATGCACAAGATTCAGCGCTATATAAATACCATTATTATTATTATTAGTGTGTGCGATATCGCAATGTGTTTTGGACAGAGCATTGCTGCTGGTGAAGAGACTTCTGCGGGAAGACCCCAGCGTGCACGTGTGGGCGGCCGGTATGACCAAAATACATGCAGTGGATGAACTGCAGGTAGAACCAATGACCAGACCGCTGCGGTCAGCTCCGCATGTGTTGAGGGAAATCCTGCGAGCAGTTGTCAGCGGTCATTTTCGTATGGTAAAATTAATTACTGCAATTTTTGTTTATTAATTTCATTTTTTTATTCATTTGATTTTCCAACACAGAGACGATATTTTAAGCAACAAGAGAGAAAGCCTTTGCGGACCACATATGTTTTCCATTTAGATCAACAAAACGGAAAATGCAGGAGCTCACAGAATTGAGTAATTGACGAACCGAAAGATACTTCCTGAAAACAGAACACGTCTATGTTAACTAAGCAGCCCACAACGATCATCATTTCATTATTTTACGGCCATTATTATAGATATGTCAAATTTCAAAACTTCCCTTGTCTACGATTTTCCGACCCCGAAAGATCGTAAAAAGATCGCAAAACACATCTTTGGGCGTGATGTAGACATTCACGATAATCCCTCCGGACAAATCATTTCTTTTGAAATGTTCGGCGTTTCGGACATAACTTTCTGTCATGGTGTCTTCTCCCTAACTGAAGTCACAGTGACCTGACATGTGCACACCCGTAAAATCACTGACTGAATTATCCAAGCCAGTTTGAACCTCTCTTAGCTCTATATCATTTGAGTTCGTATTTGTATTTCTTTGTATCACAACAGATGTCTGTGAAATTCGGGCTGCTCTCCAGGAAGAGCGCGTCGCTACACTACAGCGCCACCCTTTTTTTCTTTTTTCTTTTTTCCTGCATGCAGTTTTATCTGTTTTTCCTATCGATGCAGATTTTTCTACATAATTTTGCCAGGAACATCCCTTTTGTAGCCGTGGGTTATTTTACATGCGCTAAGTGCACGCTGCACACGGGACCTCGATTTATCGTCTCATCCGAATGATTAGCGTCCAGACCACCGCTCAAGGTCTATTGGAGGGGGAGAAAATATCGGCGTCTGAGCCGTGATTCGAACCACCGCGCTCAGATTCTCTCGCTTCCTAGGCGGACGCGTTACCTCTAGGCCATCACTCCACTTGGCACGAACGCCACAAAATAGAAAGTCATCGTCGGAATCCGTAAAAACACACATTGCAGCATTGAAAATGGTTGGGAAAAGTATGCAGCGAGTGGAAAAGACCTTTGACTGAGTATCAATATTTTGACAATCATACACCCTGAAGACCGTAACATTGTGACGAACATGTATTCAGGGACTGTCACTGATGTGACGAGCGTGAAACACGTCTATTACAATAACTACTGCTGTTGCGACTATCATGGATCATGTGTACAATGACTAACACTCTTATGACGATCATGGTAATGCGCTCAAATGTGCACTGGATCGAGTCACAGACTGTGAACCGGGGTGTTGTCTCTCCCCCACCAGTAGACAGTGAGAGAATGTCTGGGTGCTAGTCATTTGGATGAGATTTTAAACCAAGGTCCCTTGTGCAGCGTGCATTTCGCGCACGTAAAAGAACTCACAGCAACAATAGGATTGTCTGAGGCAAAGTTCTGTAGAAAAATCCACTTTGATCGTAAAACCAATACACTTGCAAGCAGAAAAAAGAAAAGAAGAAAAAGTAGCTCTGCATTGAAGCGAGGCGCTCTCCCCGTGGAGAGAGCAGCACGAATTTCACTCAAAGAAATCTGTTGTGACAAACTTAGTACAACACAACACAATGTGACACAATGGAGTACACTGACAGTCAATGTTAAGACGATCGTGAAACACGTAATTCTTTTACATCGACTGACTGCCTTTTTTTTTTTCATTTTTAATTTTTTTTACAGGCGATGCCGTACAGTACTGTCGCTGTGCACAGCCCCGCTGATGGCTTCAGCCCAACAGAGATCTGGCACAGGGGAGCTGACCACACAGGCGACCACCCTCGCTGCTATCAGTGTGGCGTGGAAGTGGCTGCTGCGTTGCGGGACCTGGGTGTGGGGGTCGCAGGTAACTGTGGTGACGTGTCCGCCTGGGAAGCGAGAGGGCGCGAGTTTGTGAGTGGGTTCGTTTATGACTTGGATCACAGAAAAAATTGCAAAGCTGTTCCGATCCACTGTGATTATTGGGAAATTTAGCCAGGGACAACTCTTTTGCTGCCATCGTCTCATCCAGATGACTAGCACAGACCACGACTCAAGGTGAAGAGGATGCGTGGAAAATGCCGGTTGTATTGGATTCAACTCCGTACGCTCATATTCCCTCGCTTCCTTGATGGACGCGTTTTTAATTAGGCCACAACTCCACAGGATAATATCTTAGCATATTCCAATAATCTAAATCTGTCAACTATTCTGTCAAAGAGGAAAACATGCTGGTACTAGGATAGGCGCTATTTTAGCATCCATATCATTATCATATTCTCCTGACCATCCACAGCTTTTGATCTGTGTATTTACTCCTTGACAGCAGCTGGCGAAATGTGCTCGTCAGTGAAAAAAACACAAAAGACTCAGCTTACAGTCAGCATGTTTTCTCTGGACTTCTACACTTGAGGATGCTATTGCTTTTTTTTCAACAAAATCTACACCACATAAAACTACATAAATCGTCGTTAAACTAAAGGTTCATGTCACGCTGTTTTCCTTTTACCAATGTTCAGCAGTCCAGGGTAAAGGTGAGACAATCCTGACGTCTCTGTTTCCATAAAGGTGAGACAATCCTGACGTCTCTGTTTCCATAAAGGTGAGACAATCCTGACGTCTCTGTTTCCATAAAGGTGAGACAATCCTGACGTCTCTGTTTCCATAAAGGTGAGACAATCCTGACGTCTCTGTTTCCATAAAGGTGAGACAATCCTGACGTCTCTGTTTCCATAAAGGTGAGACAATCCTGACGTCTCTGTTTCCATAAAGGTGAGACAATCCTGACGTCTCTGTTTCCATAAAGGTGAGACAATCCTGACATCTCTGTTTCCATAAAGGTGAGACAATCCTGACGTCTCTGTTTCCATAAAGGTGAGACAATCCTGACGTCTCTGTTTCCATAAAGGTGAGACAATCCTGACGTTTGTTTCCATAAAGGTGAGACAATCCTGACGTTTGTTTCCATAAAGGTCAGACAATCCTGACGTTTGTTTCCATAAAGGTGAGACAATCCTGACGTCTCTGTTTCCATAAAGGTCAGACAATCCTGACGTTTGTTTCCATAAAGGTGAGACAATCCTGACGTCTCTGTTTCCATAAAGGTGAGACAATCCTGACGTTTGTTTCCATAAAGGTCAGACAATCCTGACGTTTGTTTCCATAAAGGTCAGACAATCCTGACGTCTCTGTTTCCATAAAGGTGAGACAATCCTGACGTTTGTTTCCATAAAGGTGAGACAATCCTGACGTCTCTGTTTCCATAAAGGTGAGACAATCCTGACGTTTGTTTCCATAAAGGTGAGACAATCCTGACGTTTGTTTCCATAAAGGTGAGACAATCCTGACGTCTCTGTTTCCATAAAGGTGAGACAATCCTGACGTTTGTTTCCATAAAGGTGAGACAATCCTGACGTCTCTGTTTCCATAAAGGTCAGACAATCCTGACGTCTCTGTTTTCATAAAGGTGAGACAATCCTGACGTTTGTTTCCATAAAGGTGAGACAATCCTGACGTTTGTTTCCATAAAGGTGAGACAATCCTGACGTCTCTGTTTCCATAAAGGTGAGACAATCCTGACATCTCTGTTTCCATAAAGGTCAGACAATCCTGACGTTTGTTTCCATAAAGGTGAGACAATCCTGACGTCTCTGTTTCCATAAAGGTCAGACAATCCTGACGTTTGTTTCCATAAAGGTGAGACAATCCTGACGTCTCTGTTTCCATAAAGGTGAGACAATCCTGACGTCTCTGTTTCCATAAAGGTGAGACAATCCTGACGTCTCTGTTTCCATAAAGGTGAGACAATCCTGACGTCTCTGTTTCCATAAAGGTCAGACAATCCTGACGTTTGTTTCCATAAAGGTCAGACAATCCTGACGTTTGTTTCCATAAAGGTCAGACAATCCTGACGTTTGTTTCCATAAAGGTCAGACAATCCTGACGTCTCTGTTTCCATAAAGGTGAGACAATCCTGACGTCTCTGTTTTCATAAAGGTCAGACAATCCTGACGTCTCTGTTTCCATAAAGGTGAGACAATCCTGACATCTCTGTTTCCATAAAGGTGAGACAATCCTGACGTTTGTTTCCATAAAGGTCAGACAATCCTGACGTCTCTGTTTCCATAAAGGTGAGACAATCCTGACGTCTCTGTTTCCATAAAGGTGAGACAATCCTGACGTCTCTGTTTCCATAAAGGTGAGACAATCCTGACGTTTGTTTCCATAAAGGTGAGACAATCCTGACGTCTCTGTTTCCATAAAGGTGAGACAATCCTGACATCTCTGTTTCCATAAAGGTGAGACAATCCTGACGTCTCTGTTTCCATAAAGGTCAGACAATCCTGACGTCTCTGTTTTCATATTTAGCCTTCAACGTCCGCCATCTTCGAATCCTTGTTAAACTGTTGGATACCCGTTAAACTTGAGAATACCCTAACGTACTCCTTTCTGCCCACAGCCATCAACGTATGCAGTCACACACACACACACACACACACACACACACACACACACACACACACACACACACACACACACACACACGTTAACTTCAACTCTTTATGTTCACAGCACATCAGCTTCCCAACAGCCCGAAACCTTTACAGTTCCGGGACGTGTTCATCCTGGAACGTGGCGGGTTGGTCGAGAAGAATACCGATGACCCCACGCGCATGCGTCTCTCCCATGACTCAGCCATGGTCTGTGGTCTGAAAGATGAAGGAATCCCCTTATGTGTGATGTTTATTGAGTTTTACTCGTTGGAGGGCAAAGAAGATGAAGCGCGCTGGAAAAAGCATCTCTCCAATGGGTGCTCGGTACCGTGGAAGGCACTGGAAGGGTTAGGCTCGACCACTTTCATTGACGGGAAGCCATTTCAAGAGACATTTTCAAGTAAAACTTCAAAAGAAAAAGAACTGTGGAGGCTTCATTACAAGCAGGGCTGTGAGGTGGGTGGGTGTACCATCGTTCATTTCTACGTAATGCAGTTAAATTTGAGAAGCGCGCACGCACGCGTGCGCGTGCGCACGCGCGCGCGCGCGCGCGCGCACACACACACACACACACACACACAGAGTCGAAGCTGCTTTTAACGAAGTCGGATATAACGAATGCCAGATATAACGAAGCAAAACGGTTGGTCCTGTTAAAAATCCTGGACTTCTACACATTGGGATAGTATTACTTCTTTCAACAAAATCAGTCACACCACTCAAAACTACATAAGTAGTCTTTAAACGTAAGATTCATAAAACAAAACAAAACGCGTCGGATGTAACGAAGTCGGATGTAACGAAATGCCGCTTATAACGAAATGGTTTGGGGGGGGGGGGGGGTGGGGGGGGGGGGGGGGGAGAGAGCGAGACAGAGCGACGCAGCACGCCGGATACAACGAAGCAACATACAGACATTCGTTATAACCGGCACGTTGGATGTAACGGAAGCCGGATATAACGAAGCAATTTTAATGTCCCCGGCGATTCGTTATAAACGGCTTCGACACATACACACACACACACACACACACACACACACACACACACATCTACCTATATATATATATATATATATATATATATATAGAGAGAGAGAGAGAGAGAGAGAGAGAGATACATATACATATATATACATATAAGTGGACTCCTTTTACTAAAATGTTTGCCAGGGAAATCTCTCCTGTTGCCATGGGTTCGTTTACGTACGCTGAGTGCATGCTACACACGGGACCTCGGTTAATCGTCTCTTCCAAATGACGATCGTCCAGAGCACAACTTAGCACACAGGGAGGAAATACTACCGAGTGAAGGAGTTGATCCTGCACGCTCAGATTTTTTCGCTTCCCGTGCGGACACCTTATTACTTGGCCATTACTTGCTTAAAAATGACCACTTCTTGTCTATTCCTTTGAACCTTCCACACCTTCCTTGCACTGACAGGTGGAGAGCAAGGAGGAGTACCAGAGACACGAGGAACTGAAGCAGAAACGCCGAGATGAGTGGATGACCAAAGTTGACGACATGGTGGAGTCCAGGCATGATCACGTCATCGTGACAACAAACGAGTGAGTTGTGTTGTTGTTTCACGTCGTCAGCATCATTATCGTCATCCTGATCACCAAGCCACAATCCTTTGTCATGTTCACCGACGTCTGTTAACTGGAATATCAAGTTTGAAGTACTGAAGGCTTTTGGCTTCCTGTAAGCTATATGATGATGGACAGACACCTTTTTCTTAATGGTATCAAGTCAGGTTGCCAGAAACCGTACGACTGACATCGTTGACCATGTCAAGAGCACTTTTTACTCAGCAAAATTTCTGGCAAGCACAACGAGCAAACAGTCATTTGACATCACAAACACAGTTCTTGGCAAAGCAAGAACAACATGCCTTCCAAAAGTATATACCAGCCAGGAACTCCCACAAAAATTTGCTGACTTTTTTTTCTTTTTACAAGTAAGATAAAGATGATACATCATGATCCTGACTATGTTGTTCTTCAAGATTAATCAGCAGCTGATCGTGTGTACAGTGGTCCATGTCTCCTCCGGTTTGAGCTTGTTGACGAACAAACTGAAAAGAAAATCTGCTTAAATGCAGCGCAATGGTCCTGTGAAATTGATCCTGTCCCGTCAGCTGTTTTCCTTGATTGTCTGGATGTGCTGGCTCCGTACATCACTCAGGTTGTTAATGATTCACTTCTGTCTGCTTGCTTTCTGTCTCTTTTTAAACACGCTGTTGTGCGTCCACTCATAAAGATGCCTTCCTAAGACCAGAACAATCTGAAAAATTACAGACCTGTCTCAAATTAGTCCTTCCTTTCCAAATTGTTAGGAAAAGTCCTCCTCTCCCAGCTTCTTAAACCCCTGGAGCAGAATGATCTTTTTGAACACCATCAGTCTGCTTACCGACAAGGCCATAGTTCTGAAACAGCATTGCTGAAGATTGTACGACATTTTGTCTGTGGTTTTGATAAAGACAAAATTTCGTTTCTTGTTCGTTTAGTTCTTACCGCATATTTGATACAATTGATCATGCATTTCTCAAAGACCTAAACATTTTTTTGGCATTCACAATTTTGCTCTTTCCTAGTTTTAGTCCTGCTTATCGATTCGAATCCAGACTCTGTGTAAATGGCAAATATTCTAAAGAAAATCTGTTATCATATGGTGTCCTACAGGGATCAGTCCTTAGCCCTATTCTGTTTGTTTTGTATGCTACCCCATTGTCTGATGTAATAAACAGTCGCTGTTTCTCACATGAGATCTTCGCTGACGCCACTCAACTCTGTCAGTCGGCTTCTTGTGCTGAAACTGATAAACTGATGTCACACATGCAAAAGTGTCTGACAGGATAACCTTCAACAAACTACAGCTCAATGATGAAAAGACTGAACTGTTGCTTGCTTGCCCCAAGAAATTTATGAACCATCCGTCTCTCCCTCATTCTCTTCTGGTAACAACACTGTCATTCCTGTCTCCCAATCTGTGCGGAGACTAGGTGTCAGTCTTGACCACAGTCTGTCATTTCAGCGACACATTTCAAACATTTGCAAATCAGCTTATCTGCGAGTTGCAAAGAATTAGTTCTTTTCACCATTCCCTGTCTATGGAAATGTAAAGCGCTATGAGCAGTAGTTCTGGAGAAACGCTCTATATAAATGTCCATTATTATTATCATTTGTTGGGAACGAAATGTAAATCGCTATGAGCAGTAGTTCTGGAGAAACGCTCTATATAAATGTTCATTATTATTATCATTAGTTGGGAACGAAATGTAAAGCGCTATGAGCAGTAGTTCTGGAGAAACGCTCTATATAAATGTCCATTCTTCTTCTTCTTCTTCTTTTGAATCTTGAATCTTGAATCTTCTTCTTCTTATTATTATCATTATTAGTGGGAAAAGAAATGTAAAGCGCCATGAGCAGTATTTCTGGAGAAATGCTCTATATACATGTGTATTTCTGGAGAAACGCTCTATATAAATGTCCATTATGATGATGATGATGACGATGATGATGATGATGATCATTATCATGATCATTATCATTATTATAAGTGGGAAATGAAATGTAAAGCGCTATGAGCAGTATTTCTGGAGAAACGCTCTATATAATGTCCATTATTATCATTATTATTACTGTTGTTGTTCTCCTCAACGCTCCTGACACCACTGATGTGACTTTGCAGCAATGCAAGGTCTTCTCTGGTGTGTAGCTTCCCGGCAACCTGACACCGACACAAAAGCTTTCTATGAGCTGTCTGGGTCAGAAACCAGGGCCGCAGACGAAGCTGGATGTGACTCTGCGCGTATTGGAATGAATGGCGTGATGGGACAGAAAGAAAATAATTATTATTTATTATTATAATGTAGGGAATGCACATCATTTTCATCATCGGTATTATTGTTATTAATACTATCAATATCAATTGTAATAGCAGCAGCAGCAGCAGAAGTAGTAGTAGTAGTAGTAGTAGCAGCAGCGGCGGCAGTTTTTTGTTAATGATTTTATTTGTCTCTATTTCATTGTATATATATATATATATATATATATATATATTAGATTATTTAAAGTATTAGATTTGAAAAGCGCCCATTACTACTGCTACTACTGCTCCTACTTCTATCATTACTACTGTTACATCTGCTACTACTGCTATTACTACTACTACTACTCCTACTACTACTACTGCTGCTACTGTCATCATCATCATTTTGTTGTCGTTTTCATCATGCCTTTCATTGTTTTTGTCCTGTGTCCAGGTATGTGGCTGGCATGGAGAGGAAGGTGGTGGTGGTGGTGATGCCCAATGATGAGCTGCTGCAACATATCAGGATGCACTGCGCCTCTCGTGGAACAACCCACCTCATTCTGGTCCGGAGCGTGAAATAGATTTATGATATTGTATTCCTTTTTTTTTTTTTACAACACACT
>NC_134892.1:19041896-19064396 GCF_041734735.1 Babylonia areolata
ACTTGCATATAATTAGGCTTCATTTTTATTTTTTTGTGCCCATCCCAGAGGTGCAATATTGTTTTAAACAAGATGACTGGAAATAACTGAATTTTTCCTATTTTTATGCCTAATTTGGTGTCAACTGACAAAGTATTTGCAGAGAAAATGTCAATGTTAAAGTTTACCATGGACACACACACACACACACACACACACAAACGAACACCGGGTTAAAACATACTCACTTTGTTTACACAAGTGAGTCAAAAATTGGAAGGGGATAGGTAGATTGTGTGTGTGTGTGTGTGTGAGTGCATGTGTGTTTGTGTGTGTGTGTGTGTGTGTGTGTGTGTGTGAGAGAGAGAGAGAGAGAGAGAGAGAAACGAATCAGACAGACAGACACACACTGAAAGAGAATTCACAAGGTCTTTTTGTCTATGCATTGGTGTTTCAGTAACACTGAAAAACCAACCTCTTTTTCTGAATAATATCGGCTACGGCTATGTAAAACGCATTACCAAAACAAAAAGTCTCTAAGAATTGAGAGGAAGCTAACACACTGACAAAGCACATATGTACACGCAAATAGATATTTGAGAGAGAGAGAAAGAGACAGAAAAAGAGAGAAACAGAGAAAAGACAGAAAGAGAGACAAATAGAGATTTCATAAGCAAAATCTATATTCATCAGCTGCATTTAAAATCAGGACAATCAATCAATGAAACCAAAAAGACAAAGACTGCACAGACAGGCACACAAATAAAGGAAACAATAAGAACGGATTTATATAAACTGATCAACACGCCAAAACACCGCAACCCACATCATCAAAAAATATCGCTTCACATCTCTTGATTAAACAGGAGTTATCGTTATTAGCGTATTGAATCTTATGTACAAAACATAA
Source organism: Babylonia areolata (assembly GCF_041734735.1). NCBI lineage: Eukaryota > Metazoa > Mollusca > Gastropoda > Neogastropoda > Buccinidae > Babylonia > Babylonia areolata. The sequence continues at coordinate 19,042,786 of NC_134892.1, forward strand.
CAACAAAAACGAAAAAAAAAAAACAAAGAAAAAAAAGTCTTGGACGGATCAAGTTGAGAGAATATGGAACGCGGGGATGGGGGATGGGTGTGGGGGAGGGGGTGGAAGAGGAGGGTGAGCAAGTTAGCAGGTTCGCATCATGGTGGGCAGTGAGGGCGGATAACGTCTGGAAAGCTAATTCATTGCATTGTCAGCAGTAGTATAGAAAGTTTTCGGTCTTCACACAATGGGTAGAGCAGCCCGAATTTCACACAGAGAAATCTGTGTGGACAAAAAGTAATACAATTCAATTTACTTTGAGAAGAATTAAAGGGGAAGATGATGCGTGATGCTACATAGCAGCATATCAACGAGAGAATAGGATGTTTGAGAAAGGCAGTGGGTAAATATTCTATACATATATATATATATATATATAGAGAGAGAGAGAGAGAGAGAGAGAGAGAGAGAGAGAGTACTTTTTTAGTCTCGGCTTTGGTCTTGTTTCGTATGTGAAGAGTGAAAGTGGTTGTCGTGGGTGGGAATTATGACCCCCCAACCCCCAGCTCCCCACAAAAAAAGATGTTGGATTGGGGGTAAATGATAGTCATTTCAGCTTTAATGGTGTACTATGGTTCGGGGGGAAGGGAGATGCTGCAGAGAGGATAGCCATAACAATTTCTCTTTCATTTCGTCACTGTCTGTTCTTTGACACAACACGCGTCTTTTGTCGTCATTTCCTGTTCTGTCTGTGACACAACTCGCGTCTTTTGTCGTCACTTCCTGTTCTGTCTGTGACACAACACGCGTCTTTTGTCGTCACTTCCTGTTCTGTCTGTGACACACAACATACGTCTTTTGTCGTCATTTCCTGTTCTGTCTGTGACACAACTCGCATCTGTTGTCGTCACCTCCAGTTCTGTCTGTGACAGAACACATGTCTGTGTGCTCTCTGTGTTACACGAGCGTCTTCCTTCAGCACTGCTCTTCTTTATCTTGACTTCTTCCTCTTCAGCACTGCTCTTCTTTATCTTGACTTCTTCCTCTTCAGGACTGCTCTTCTTTATCTTGACTTTTTCCTCTTCAGCACTGCTCTTCTTCATCTTGACTTCTTCCTCTTCAGCACTGCTCTTCTTTATCTTGACTTCTTCCTCTTCAGGACTGCTCTTCTTTATCTTGACTTTTTCCTCTTCAGCACTGCTCTTCTTCATCTTGACTTCTTCCTCTTCAGCACTGCTCTTCTTTATCTTGACTTCTTCCTCTTCAGGACTGCTCTTCTGTATCTTGACTTCTTCCTCTTCAGGACTGCTCTTCTTTATCTTGACTTCTTCCTCTTCAGCACTGCTCTTCTTTATCTTGACTTCTTCCTCTTCAGCACTGCTCTTCTTTATCTTGACTTCTTCCTCTTCAGGACTGCTCTTCTTTATCTTGACTTCTTCCTCTTCAGGACTGCTCTTCTGTATCTTGACTTCTTCCTCTTCAGGACTGCTCTTCTTTATCTTGACTTCTTCCTCTTCAGGACTGCTCTTCTTTATCTTGACTTCTTCCTCTTCAGGACTGCTCTTCTGTATCTTGACTTCTTCCTCTCCAGAACTGCATGGTGTTTGTTCTTCAAAGTCAGCCACGCAAGAAGCGGATCTTGTGCTTCAAATCACGCCACGTTGATATTTCACTTTAGTTCAGCAGTACAAAGAGATAGTAACAGCAACAATACCAGTAATATGATGATGATGATGATGATGATAATAATAATGATAATAATAATAACAACAACAACAGCAACAACAACAATGATAATAATAATGATGATGATAGTAATAATGATGATGACGATGACGATAATCATGATGATGATGATAATAATTATAATTCTATTTTATTTTACTTATTTGTTTATTTTTATTTATTATTTTATTTTATTTTACTTTTCTTTTTCTCAAGGCCTAAGTGTGATCACTCTCCTTTCCATAGAACTCCAGGCCCAGGGACCCTACACGGGAACGCCAGCAGTCAGCCAGCTGTCCAGAGTGTGTCCATATCAACGCCTGTCCAGAGTCCCGCCTCAAGCCTTCACCTTCAGCAAGTCTTGTCGGAGAGCGGTGGGGAATGTCGGTGAGGGGTGGGGTGGGAATGTCGGTCGGTGAGGGGTGGGGAAGTCGGTGAGGGGTGGGAATGTCGGTGAGGGGTGGGGATGTCGGTGAGGGGTGGGAATGTCGGTGAGTGGTGGGGATGTCGGTGAGGGGTGGGAATGTCGGTCGGTGAGTGGTGGGAATATCGGTGAGGGGTGGGGATGTCGGTGAGGGGTGGGGATGTCGGTGAGGGGTGGGGATGTCGGTGAGGGGTGGGAATGTCGGTCGGTGAGTGGTGGGAATATCGGTGAGGGGTGGGGATGTCGGTGAGGGGTGGGGATGTCGGTGAGGGGTGGGGATGTCGGTGAGGGGTGGGGTGGGAATGTCGGTCGGTGAGGGGTGGGGATGTCGGTGAGGGGTGGGGATGTCGGTGAGTGGTGGGGATGTCGTTGAGGGGTGGGAATGTCGGTCGGTGAGTGGTGGGGATGTCGGTGAGTGGTGGGAATGTCGGTGAGGGGTGGGAATGTCGGTGAGGGGTGGGGATGTCGGGAGAGGCTGTCGACGAGGGGGTGGAGAGGGAGAGAGCAGGGGGTATTGGCGAGGGGGGATGGGACAGGAGATGGGATGTCTGTGAGGGAGGAGGGGGGAGAAATGAGGCCTGTCGGCGAAGGGGGACAGGGATTGAGAAGGACTGTCGGTGAGGAGGGAGAGAGATGATGGGTGACGGCGCGGGGCTGGCGGAGAGAGGGAGGGGGTGTGGGCAAGGGGAGGGGGGAGACAGGGAAGGCGGGGGTGGGTGGGGGGGGGGGGGGTGCTGTACCGACCAGCAGGTCTCAACATTCTGTTTCAGTGCTGATCGGATTGTGTCCATACATGCAGCACAGACACAGACATTCCAGTGCTGATCGGATTGTGTCCATACATGCAGCACAGACAGACAGACATTCCAGTGCTGATCGGATTGTGTCCATACATGCAGCATAGACAGACAGACATTCCAGTGCTGATCGGATTGTGTCCATACATGCAGCATAGACAGACAGACATTCCAGTGCTGATCGGATTGTGTCCATACATGCAGCACAGACAGACAGACATTTCCAGCAAAAGAATCATCAACATACCGACACTGCAACGAAGCAGATCATCTGGCAAAAACACACAGTGATGTGACCTTGACCTGTAAATTTACAAAGCAGTTACGTTCTGCCTGAAACAAAATGACTATACCTTGTTCGATTAAAACTGCGTGAAAAACCTAAGTTCTACAAGGTGTCTACATATTCTACATAGATACCAAGTTATGAGGGGGAGTGGGCAGTGGAGGGGGAGTTGTAGGGGGGGGGGGGGAAGGGGGATCTGATCTTTCTAGTCTGGCGTGAAAAAAAAGTGCTCTTGGTGTAACAACAACAATGACGACAACAAAATACATCAGACAACACACAGGACGGGTCAGGGACACTGTGACAGTGACCAACAACAGGGACAGGAAAAGGAAAGAGGGGTGTGATGAGGAGCAGACAGAAGAGGAGGGGACAGAAGGGGGCAGGAGGTGGTGGAGGAGACGGGGTGGTGGTGCAGGAGTGTTACAAGACGATGAAAGACGATGAGGCCAATCCATTTTGGACGGAACTGTTTGTTTCAATGGTTTTTTTTTTTCATGTTTCTGTTTTTTCTTTTTCTTTTTTAGTAGACAAAGCGTGTGAACTGGTCTATATACGCTTCGCCACACCGGCATAGAAATGAAGGCAGTCAGTGGGAAGGGGAGGAAGAAAGACAGAGAGAGAAAGAGGGAGGGAGAGACAGGAGACAGAGAGAAACAGACAGAGAAAAAGAGACAAAGACTGAAACAGATGCAGAGAAACAGAGAAAGATAGAAACAGGGATAGTACAGACGGACTGACAGGCAAATAAAGGCACAGTGAGACAGACAAACAAGACAAGAACAGAGAGACAGAGAGGTGAGGGCGTTGGGGTAGGGTGGGGAATGGAGGCAGAACCTCAGGGAATGAAGCAGCAGTGATGATTTCCACGGCGTGTGTCCGTGTGTGACATCCAGAAAATCAGACCTCAAAACTGGATGGATCTCATCCTCTGGTGAGAGGTGTGGAGGTGGGGGGGGGAGGAAGAAGGGTAGAAGGGACAAACCATAGAGAGAAAGAGAAAGACAAACAGAGACAAAGAGACGAGAGAGAGACAGAGACGGAGAGACACGAGAGAGACGGACAGACAGACAGACACAGAGACATGAGACAGAGAGAGTGAGAGAGAACAGAGAGAGGGACAGAGAGATATGGAGACAGACACAGAGAGGCAGAGATAGAGAACACAAATAGTCTGAAACGTGAGAGGCGGGAGGAGCAAAGAAGGCAGACTGCCAACAGACTACGTGACGTTGAAACACTGATGAGCGATCCCGGGCGCTTGGTCACGAGGATGAGTTGGGCAAAATTGTGAAACGGGTCCCAAGAGACAGTGGGTGGCCGTGGCATCAAAGAGAAGACAAATCAGACCTGCCCCTGCGTGAAGGGGAGGGGGGCGGGGGAATCATGGGTGAGAGGGGTGCAGGGGTGGCGTGATGCCGGGTGTGGGGGTAGGGGTGTCGGGGTGAAGGGAGCTCAGTAAGGGCCGATCTTGTTGTTCTCATCGTTGACGTCCTTGATGATGAGAATGGCGAAGATGATCTCCAGCACCTGTGAACACACAGGTGACAGACAGAGCGTTGTGAACGTGCAGCCCTTGGGCACGTGTGTCGTGTTGTCATCATTGTGGCACACTCTTCTTGTTGAAGTGTCTTCCACCATTCACGTGGTTTCACACACACACACACATACACACACACACACGCGCGCGCGCGCACACACACACACACAAACACATGCGCACATACACACACACATACATACACATAAACATACACACGCACACACACCCACATAGAATTCAAACAAAAAAATCAAAAATACCTTCCAACTATTATTAAATCAAGTCAGCTAATACTGGAAGACAAACGTGTGGGACTGTTTGGGAAATATGTCAGTAACTGCTGTCAAAAACGCCATAGGTGCAGGAGTGATTCAATCTCATGTTCAATATTATTCTATTTTGTTTTGCTTTTTTGTGCGTGGTTTCATGTAACTTTGCATGCGTGTCTTATAAACCTTGTTCAGGTTTAACTGACATTAAAATTGATTCTGATTCTGATTCTGATTCACATACAAGAACCCCTCCCCCAACACACAAACACACACAACCTTCCCCGACACACACACGCGCGCGCACGCACGCAGAAACACACACACACACACACACACACACACACACACACACACACAAACACAATATCACACACACACAACAACAACAACAATAACAACGATGACAACGACAACCGCCAGAGAGACAGGAAGGATGGGAGGTAGGGAGACAGAGACTTCATTTTCACCTGCAGAAGCAAGATAGCGGCCAGACCAATAGCGGAGATGGTGATGTCTGCCAGGACCTTGTCTTGCAGAAGGATGTAGCAGCCCTGGAAAAGAAAAGCTGGATATGGCTGTGTGTCACATTGTCATGCTGCCCTGTTCTTCTACAGCTCTCTTGTATTTGGGGCGTGCTCGGTATATACTATTATTATCATAATATATATATATATATATATATATATATATAATACTGTTTAAACCAATGGATTGTTATATGGAACGATTGAGTTCAGTTTTCAGTTTCAGTAGCTCAAGGAGGCGTCACTGCGTTCGGACAAATCCATACACGCTACACCACATCTGCCAAGCAGATGCCTGACCAGCAGCGTAACCCAACGCGCTTAGTCAGGCCTTGAGAAAAAAAAAATTAATTGATTGAATATCGAAAGAAAGCGAGAGATGGAAAGAAAGAAAGAATAAGAAGAAAAAAACAACAAAACGGAATAAAACGAAAAAGAGAGAGAGAGAGAAAACCAGACAGAATAGAAGGGAAGAATCAATACAACAGAAAGAGATGGATGCAAGTAGGTACGTGTGTATGTATGTATGTATGTATGTATGTATGCATGTATATTTGTATTTGTATTTCTTTTTATCACAACAGATTTCTCTGTGTGAAATTCGGGCTGCTCTCCCCAGGGAGAGCGCGTCGCTATACTACAGCGCCACCCATTTTTTTGTAATTTTTTTTTCCTGCTTGCAGTTTAATTTGTTTTTCCTATGTAAGTGGATTTTTCTACAGAATTTTGCCAGGCACAACCCTTTTGTTGCCTAGGGTTCTTTTACGTGTGCTAAGTGCATGCTGCACACGGGACCTGGGTTTATCGTCTCATCCGAATGACTAGCGTCCAGACCACCACTCAAGGTCTAGTGGAAGGGGAGAAAATATCGGCGGCTGAGCCGTGATTCGATCCAGCGCGCTGATTCTCTCGCTTCCTTGTCGGACGCGTTACCTCCAGGCCGTCACTCCACTATATATGATCATATGCACACACACACACACACACACACACACACACACACACACACACACACGTCCCCCTTCTCTTTCTCCCATCTCCCCCACCCACCACCCCCTCATTCACCCACCCACCCACATTCTCACCTTGATTTTACTAGTAGTTAGTTTTATATTCAATTTGTTGGATTCCTTAGTTTGTTCCCATTCCCTAAATGTCCTTCTCCATTCTAAAGTTGTGCTTCTTGCCAAATGTGTATTTGAAAACAGTTCAAACACGTTCCCATACACATAAACACATTCACTGCACACACACTTTTTTTGTGTGTGTGTCTAAAATCATTTTCGTGAACAGACGATCAACCAACCAATTAACCAACACATACACACACACGTCCCCCTTCTCGCCTCCCCCAACCCGCACCCCTCTCCCACTCCCCCCCCACCCCCACCCCCACACACACACCTTCTTGTTGTAGTCAGCAGGAGGGGCGGTGGGCGGGGAGGCTGTGCAGGCTTGCTGTCGGGCCTGCATGGCCGCGTTGTTGGAGTCGCCCTCGATGATCTCTTTCAGACAGCAGCTGGGCGGCTTGTTTCCCCCGGAGAAGTCCTCCCAGCCGCGGATCCCACAGCAACCCAGCTGCACAGCACAGGTCGCTACAGTCATGGCTTGCTCGTCAACAGTCACTTCAGTTTTGGATTTTGATTTATTGACTAACCAAACACACACACACACACACACACACACACACACACACACACACCTAGAGCCCCCTTCCCCATCCCCACACATTTTCACACACCTACAATCCTCCCTCCCTCCCCCACCCCACACACACACATGCACACGCGCGTCATGCACACGCACACGCCTCACATCACCATACACACACAGTCTCCTCACACACTCAATCCACCCCCAACCCACACCCGCACACTTACCTCCCCCTCCCCTACACACACGTTCCCACCACCCCTACCCCCACACGATGACTGTACCAGGTACTGCAAGATGTTGATGGCAAAGGAGAAGACGTCCTTCCCATCAGCGTCGAACTCGTCCTTCACCTTGTCCCCCACCGTGCTCTTGATTTTGTCGTGCAGCTGACAACACAACCATCATGTCTTTAACACACACAGAGCGACAGAGAGGGAGAGAGAGGGAGACAGACAGACAGACAAGAGGCAGAGAGACAAAGAGACAGACAGAGGCACAATGAGAGTGAGTGAGAGAGACAGACAGACAGACACACAGTGGCAGAGAGACAGACAGAGGTACAAAGAGAGAGACAGATAGACAGACAGACAGACAGACACAGGCAGACAGACACAGGCACAAAGACAGAGAGAGAGCGAGACCTACAGACAGACAGAGACAAAGCGACAGACAGAGGCACAGAGAGAGAGAGACAGAGAGAGAGAGACAGACAGAGAGACAGACACAGGCAGAAAGACAGAGGCACAAAGAGAGAGAGAGAGAGAGAGACCTACAGACAGACAGAGACAAAGCGACAGACAGAGGCACAGAGAGAGAGAGACAGAGAGAGAGAGACAGACAGAGAGACAGACACAGGCAGAAAGACAGAGGCACAAAGAGAGAGAGAGAGACAGAGACAGACAGACAGACAGAAACGAAAGAGACAGAGACAGACAGACAGACAGAAACGAAAGAGACAGAGACAGAGACAGACAGACAGACAGAAACGAAAGAGACAGAGACAGAGACAGACAGACAGACAGAAACGAAAGAGACAGAGACAGACAGACAGACAGAAACGAAAGAGACAGAGACAGAGACAGACAGACAGAAACGAAACGAAACGAAACGAAAGAGGTGTCAGTGACAAAGCGCATGACCTCCTCACTTTCCTGCTTGCCCGACTGTTACCTGCCTTCCTCTATTGAATGGCTGTCAGTGTTAACAACTGGGAATCACGTCTTCACACGCTCAATCAAGACAAAGGACAATTACAAAACAAGAACAGGGGAAAATGCCTCAGATGTTTTCCTTTCCTTCAAAACCTTCACTTCCCCGCATATTCTCCAACGATTTAATCCAACAAGCCATTCTCGAAACAGAAACAACAACAGCAGGTGGCGCTTTGCTTCTCAATGAGCCCCACTGAATCAGTCAAGTATAACTGGTGCGGGGTATCAGCTATGTCCTGGGTAGCTTCGTTGAAACTCTTCACGGATGTATTCATTCTTGTTGACTCACGTGTGCAAACAATGTGTGTCTGTGTAATGACACGGTGTGTGTGTGTGTGTGTGTGTGTGTGTGTGTGTGTGCGTGTGTGTGCGTGCATGTGTGTCAGTGGTTGGTTTTAACGTTGGGTGTTTCTCAGAAACTAGGAAAAATGGTAGTTATGAGTAACAGTAGACCTTTAAAGCCATCCCATTTAAGACGATATGAAACTCAGGGTGAGAGGTAAAAAGTCAATGTCATTATCTGTGAAAGAACAATAACAACAACACGATAAAGATTCTATATATAGTCTTTTTAAATCAAACTTACTATTGTGACTGGTCGTTTAAAGAAATTGTAAAAATGTTCACTTCTTTTGTTTATTTTGTCTAATTTTCTAATTTTGTTTCATGTTCATATTTCACATAAGGAAGGCTCTCAAGGTCTAAGCACAGCGTTGGGACACAGAATGGGTCAGACATCTGCTTTTTGATTAACGCAGGTGGGGGCGCAGCTTCTATGGATTACTTCGCACGCTATGACACCACATTTAAACCGAAACTCTGATGACTGTTCACTACCTGTAACATGATGCACGTGCACCACACGGTCCAGCCCTCCCCCAAGCCCCGTCCCCAACCTCACACGTGTTGCCATTGTATTTGTATTTCTTTTTAGCACAACAGATTTCTCTGTGTGAAATTCAGGCTGCTCTCCCCAGGGACAGCGCATAGCTACACGACAGCACCACCTATTTTTTTGTATTTTTTCTTGCGTGCAGTTTTACTTGTTTTTCCTATCGAAGTGGAGTTTTCTACAGAATTTTGCCAGGAACAACCCTTTTGTTGCCGTGGGTTCTTTTACGTGCGCTAAGTGCATGTTGCACACGGGACCTGGGTTTATCGTCTCATCCGAATGACTAGCGTCCTGACCACCACTCAAGGTCTAGTGGAGGGGGAGAAAATATCGGCGGCTGAGCCGTGATTCAAACCAGCGCACTCAGATTCTCTCGTTTCCTATGTGGACGCGTTACCTCTATGCCAACGCTCCACATGAGTAGAGAGAGAGAGAGAGAGAGAGAGAGAAAGCCCGGCAGACAGTCAGAGAGACAGACACAGAGAGAACGACAGACAGACAGAGTCAGAGAGACAGACACAGGCAGAGAGAAACTGGACAGACAGACAGACAGAGAGACAGTGTGAGTCAGAGAGACAGACACAGGCAGAGAAACACAGAGAGACAGGACAGACAGACAGAGTCAGGAACACAGACAGACAGAGGCAGAGAGACAGACAGAGGCACAAAGAGAGAGAGTGCGAGACAGACCGACAGTCAGAGAGACAGATACAGGCAGAGAGACAGACAGAGGCACAAAGAGAGAGAGATAGAGAGAGAGGGAGGGAGGGAGAGAGAGGAAGACAGGGGCACAAAGAGAGACAGACAGACAGAGAGAGTCAGAGAGACAGACACAGGCAGAGAGACTGATAGAGGCACAAAGAGAGAGACAGACAGAGTCAGAGAGACAGATACAGGCAGAGAGACAGAGAGACAGATAGAGGCACAAAGAGAGAGAGAGAGAGACAGACAGACAAACAGACAGACAGTCAGAGAAACAGACACAGACAGACAGACAGTGTCAGAGAGACAGACACAGGCAGAGAGACAGGGAGACAGACAGAGGCACAAAGAGAGAGAGAGAGAGCGAGAGAGAGAGAGAGGGAGAGAGAGGTATTAGCAAGGTAGCGTGTGACGTGACTCACCACAGAATCCTTGGCCAAGAAAAGACCTCCCACCACGCCTTGACAAATCACCAGAATCAGCATCACGATCACAAACTGCAACCAGTCAGAACGTAAACTAATCGATCAATCAAAATCACTCAATCGACCAATCAAATTCAACCAATCAATCAATTATTAAAACCGATCGTTCAGACCAATAAATCAGTCAATAATTCAATCAACAATTAAATTAAATTTTGTCTATCAATTAGAATCAATCAATCAATCCAGACTATCGTTCATGACTTTACTAAATCAGAATCCAACAAAATCAGTTAACAAATTAACCAAAACCAATCATTCAAAATCAATCATTCATTCAGGACTTCATTGAATCAACCAGAGTGTCAGTAAACGCGCAGATGGATAGGTGAGTGGACTGATGTGTGAACGAAGGAAGGCATAAGTGAGTGAAAGAGCAAACGAAGGAAAGCACTATCTGAACTCGTTCACACACTCAACTGTGTGTGTGTGTGTGTGTGTGTGTGTGTGTGTGTGTGTGTGCGCGCGCGCGCGCATGCATGCAGTCAAGCGAACATCCCACCACACCACACAAAAAACCAACAAAACAACACTTCACACACTGACACTTACACTCACACACATACCCTCTCCCCACAATTCTCCAAAACTGCACCCACCCCACCTCTTCACCACCCTCCATTCCCCGCCCCCCCCTAACTCCCAACCCCCTCCCTCACCCACACAACTTCTCCGTTCGTGGTCTGCGACACTCGCCCGTGTACACGACTGGACTCTTACCTGAATGACTACTTTCACCCTCGCCAGAGAGGCAGTCCTACTTTGCTTTTGGGATGTGGGGGTTGCGGACTTTTCCATAACCCACCGAAAGCTGAGGGTTCCGGGTTCGGATCCCGGTCACGGCGCCTGGTGGGTAAAGGGAGGAGATTTTTTTTCCGATCTCCCAGGTCAACATATGTGCAGACCTGCTAGTACCTGAACCCCCTTCGCACGTGTGTGTACGCATGCACATGTAGAGGATCAAATGCGCAGTTAAAGATCGTGCAATCCACACAACTCCAGCAACAGCAGAACCTACCACCACCAGCAGAGGCCTCCACTTGCAGCAGGCACCACAACACGCCATGAAGGACACGAAGAACAGAACGGAGCCGAAGGCGATGAAAGCGATGCCGATTTCACCGACGAAAGGCAGATCGGAGATGTCTTCGAGGTCCGGGATGTTGAACTTGTCCTTTGTGGCCTGGTCCAACGAAGCGCTCACCGCTCCAAGCACGGGCTCCACCAGCGAGGAGGCGAAGAACTTGAGGAAGACCCCAGCCGCCACCAGAGCCAGAGAGATCAGCTGCAACAGGCAGGGGAGAACACTCATGGGGTCATCGATTTGAAAATCAACTCGAATGTTTTGTTGTGTTTTTTTTCTATACAAGAAAAATACAAGAAACAGAATTAAAATGGTTCCTTATTAATTATCGTGTCCTTCTGACAAATTCTATGTTGATGAATATGGGAGTGTTAACAGATAACAAATGTGTTTTTTGTAAAAAAGAATGAAAAAGACACGATCCTACATTATCTATGGGAATGTAATCATGTACAAGTGTTTTGAACTGAGTCTGTACGATACTTCAAAGAAAAGTGTCCAAATTGTGATAGACTTGATCTCAACCATGTGTTGGTGCTTTTTGGGTGCGACAATAAAACAAAAACTGATGGCTGCTTCTCACATATGTTATTGACAACCAAATTCTTTATAACTATACAAATGTAGAATCAATAAACTAAATGCAACAATACAAATGTTCATAAACGACCATAAAAGGCATATGAAATCGACAAGTTTGTTTGTAGAATATCTACGGAAAATAAGAAATGTGTGCAGAAATGGGCACCATACATATATATCGTACAAAATTACGATTTGTATCGTATAGAATTAAGGTGTGAATCAAGTATTGTTGTTACTTTGCTGTAAACTAAGCATCAAAATTAATCTAGGAATGAATAATCGTTGTCCTGATTATGCTTTGATGTGAGCCAAGCATTGTAATATCACATGAAAACAATGTGTGAATGAAAACCTATTAACCTGCCTTTATTACTTCGATGTAAACTGGGCACAGCAATACCAGTGGAATCAATGTGTGAACGGTTAGTTTAAATTCTGCGGTTACTACAATTTCATCGTAAATCGTGCTTTATAATATCAGAAAGTACAATTTTTGAATGAACATTTACTGTTCTTCCGATATAATGCCTGGTGTAGAGTGATTGTATTTTGAACAATATGTTGTTGTAACTTGTTTAAGTAAAATATCATATTCTATATTTTAGCCTTAGTCTGAATAGAAATGTTTGGGGGGGGGGGGGGGGGGGGGGGGGGGCATCAGAGTTAGAGAAATCAGCCACCAGAACCCCTTAACAATTTTCAGTTTATCATCCTCAAAATCTGGACTTTATTTGACTCTGTGATTCTAAAGCTCATACTTTCTTCTAGACAGTGGAAGTGGGGTAACTGGGAAGTAGAGAGATTAACTGATGTATGTGTTGTCATGATGTTTTGATTCTGTTTCTTTTGTTTACAGTTTACTTCTTTGGTTTCTTGAGGGCGAAGTTTGGGTGCAATATATTCCTTGCTTATCTATTACTCACGTTCATCAAGAATTTGTTTTGTCACAAAGCACGCCTTGATAATCATAGTAACAGAGTGTGTGATCTGTTTAACACTTGTTTTACTGTGCGTAAATTAGCAGGAAAGAGTTGTCAGTAAAAAAAAAGCCACATGTAATAAGAATTTGATTTCCAGCTGTATTACATCTTCATGCATTTTTAAAAAATGCGACCATAAACACATCTTAAATCCTTCCAAGAGAATTCCCTCCCCTGAGTTAATAAATGGATTTGGGCCGATCATTATGTTTCAAATTACCATACTGAACAGTACACTGACGTTTTCAGACAAAACAATTGAGATTTTAAAAAAAGAGTTATGTATGCATCTATGTATGTTTTTTTAAGGTACAAGATTGTAATTTCGCTGCATATTCTGGTTTCCATCATGTATATCAAAGTGTTTTTAAAAAGCAATATCAGTACTGAGTTTGAAAGGAAAAGAACTTTAAAAAATAATGATAAATGAATAAATGAAATAAAATATTATATATACATACATACATACACACACACACACACACACACATATATATATATATATATATATATATATATATATATATACTGGTATATATATATATATATATAGAGAGAGAGAGAGAGAGAGAGAGAGAGAGAGAGAGAGAGAGAGAGAGAGAGAGAGAGAGAGAGAGATAAAGAAAATTAGCCACCAGAACACTAATATAAGGGTCCCAAGAAGGGAACAGATTATATTTGTTCATTGCGCCAGTCAACAGAAAGTCATCGACTGCAATAAAAACGACGTGATTCCTTTGTGTCATCCCTATCTGCCCATCCTCATTCGACCATTCCCGATTCACCTATCACTAAATCGGTAAATTCTGATTCTCCTATTTCCAGTTCGCCTATATATACTGCATTGCTGTGTGAGTGTATGGATGTATGTAGAACGATGGGGAAGTAAATCTCTCAGGTCTGTGTGGGAATCGAACCCGCTGACCCTGGCTTCCTCGTCGGGTGTATTACCAGTGGACCACACACTTGTAGTCCTTGAGGCTCACTTTTGGTTTCAGTTTCTCAATGAGGCGTCACTGCGTTCGGGCAAATCCACATACGCTCTACCCTATCTGCCTGACAGATCCCTGACCAGCAGCATAACACCATCGTGGTCAGTCAGGCTTTGAGTACGTGCATATACATTTGTGTACCTTTTAGAGTGGATTTTTTTCTGCAAACTTTCGCCAGAGGACAACACTCATGTTGTTATGGTTTCTTTTTCAGTACGCCAAGCGCTGCTGCACCTGTGACCTCGGTTTATCGTCTCATCCGAATGACTAGACGCTCAGTTTGATTTCCCCGTCAAACTTGGGAGAAAGGGGGAGAGCGGGATTTGAACCCAAACCCTCACGGACTCTCTGTATTGGCAGATGAGTGTCTTAACCATTCTGCCACCTTCAACCTTACTCCTTGAACGGAAACAAACGGCCCAAATCCCTGGCATAATTCTCTATGATGGCAGTTTTGACCCAAACCACACTACTGCAAACAATCGAACACATTTGTAAATTCCAAACCTCTGTCCTGTTTTGACCCTTTCACAGGCAACACAGCCAAATCAATATCTTGTTCTTCAAAGGCTGTCACTGCCATCAATAAACCATGTTGTTGTTTTTTTGTTCCCGTCAATAGATCAGTGGACAATAAACAACCCGTATGCCTTGCATGGCGTCAGCACCACCTTTTGTGAGGCACGGAGAAAGCCGTTATCCTTCATTCCTGACACGTTGTGGACGGCGTGCACAGTCCTGTCTATATCTTGCTCTCTGGGGCTGCAAGGGTGAGGCGTTCTCGGTGGAAAAAAGCACTTCAGACTTATCTATGAACATGGTGTAAAAGTGTACAGACTGATCAATAAACATGGTGTAAAAGCGTGCAGACTAATCTATAAACATGGTGTAAAAGCGTGCGGACTGATCTATACACGCGACACCAAGACTGCTTTGAAAACAGAAAAGAGGGAAACAGAAGCCCGATCTTGGAGTAAACACATTGCAATATATGATCAGGCTTTGAGAGCCTACCCTACAACAACAACAACTACAACACAAAACCAAAACGTGCAAACAATAATAATAAAAAAAATCCACAAACAACGACAAGAACAAATGTATACTGACTAGACTTCGGAAGTTAGATATATTTTTTTTTCCTTCTTAATCTCTCGTCGTCAGTTGCTTACCTACCAAGCAAACAAAACAAAACAAAACAAACTAACAACAACAAAAAGCAACAAAAGCAATGACATGGAGCAGAACTCACCAAGAAAACCAGGTTGAGGATGATCAGAATGACCCGTCCGATTCCTGTGATACAACCCATGGTGTGCTTGCTTCTCTCCTTCTTCTTCTGCTGTCCTGGCTTCCTTCTCTCTTTCCTTCCTTCCTTTTTCTTCTTTTCTTTTATCCTTCGCTCGTTCACACGTTCCAGCAACCGTACTTGAACCTGTTTGGGTATAAAGATAAAAGCGGGGGAGTGTTGGGCGGGATAAACAGACAGACAGACACACCGACACTTGTTTCCATAACAACCAAATGCTGACATGGATTACAGGATTTTTAACGTGCGTATTTGATCTTTTGCTTGCGTATACACGCGGAGGGGGTTCAGGCAATGGCAGGTCTGCACATATGTTGACCTGGGAGATCGGAAAAAATCTCCACCCTTTACCCACCAGGCGCCGTCACCGAGATTCGAACCCAGGACCCTCAGATTGAAAGTCCAACGCTTTAACCATTCGGCTATTGCGCCAGTCGATACTGAGGTCTCAAACAGTATGACGTAGCCAGGCTGTCTGGAGGCGATGGTAAAAAAAAAAAAAAGGGTCAGCTTATCCGTGCTGTCTGGTTTTGTTGCTATTTCTGTGGCCTGTTTCTTCTCTGCCCTCACGTCTCTTCCCCAGAGATTAAGTTATGTCCACAGTGTGGTTACTGATAGTTTCAGTTTCAGTAGCTCAAGGAGGCGTCACTGCGTTCGGACAAATCCATATACGCTACACCACATCTGCCAAGCAGATGCCTGACCAGCAGCGTAACCCAACGCGCTTAGTCAGGCATTGAGAAAAAAAAAAGAAAGAAAAAAAGGTGAATAAATAATACATAAGCTTACATAAATAAATAAATAAATAATAATTATGATATAAAAAAAGGTAGTAGTACTGATAATAATAAAATAGATAAATAAATAAATAAATAAGACAACAATGATGATAAATAAGCAAATAAATGTAAAACATGAAGACACACATTCACACATACACCCACACATGCATAACAGATATGCACCAAACATGCAGTTTCACAGATATGAAAGCACAGTCAAATACATATAAACGTACATGAGCTCCAACACACACACACACACACACACACACACATACACACACATTACCCTGCACCTCCTCTACCCCCCCTCCTCCACACACTCATTTCTAGTCTATGTATCGCAGCTTCCACGGCACACAGACACACACACACACACACACACACAAACACACACACAGAGATGAACACTTACTTGTACAAGCACACACACACACGCCCATAATTATCTCCCACCCCCAACCCCACACACATATATACAAAGATTTATATATATATACGTTCCAATATCCTGTTGCTCCCACAGTGTAGGCATGCATACACTCACATACCTCATCCTCTACTCCACCTCCTCTCCGCACCCCCACCTCCCCCTCACACACACACACACACACACACACACACACACACACACGCACAGAACTCTCCTGACACTTGTGTACACTTACACTCTCGCGCATGCACAAACGCACTCAAAAACACAGACCCACACATACACACAAACACACACACGCACAGAGGCTGCCACTAACTGGCCGCAAGAGGGATGGGAAAAGATCTCTGATGCCAAGAACATGGCGTCTAGTGTGTTGCTCAGTCTATTGTATTTGGAAAAGCCCACAGAAACTCTGTTCCATTTTGAAGAAATTTGCGCAATGTTGGTTTTGAATTGATGCCGATATTTGTTTGATTTGCAAAGCATCGTGCTCTACCTTTCATGTTAGGGGGGTGAGCGAGAGAAAGGGAAGAGAGAGATAGAGAGGGAGAGAGATGTTCCGCCTGGTTTGCCCAGTTCCCATACAGACGAGAGAGAGAAAGCAAAACGGGCCTGACAGGTAGGCACAACAGGGCAGAGTCAAACTATCAACTATCCCCCACTGGGGAAGGCGGCTCGATCAAAAATAGGAGAATCGGGACATACTGAAATGGACCAGCACGACAGTACAGAAAGCGATGGCCCGATTTGCCTGCTATGCGACAGTGCGGTCATCCTCAGTGGCCCTCTTGAGGCACTGGCCTTTTGTCCTATTTCGCATACTTGTTATTCCCGTTTTGCTTATTCTTCGTCTCTCTCTCTCTCTCTTGTTCACATCGTCATCACAGAAGTTGGGCTATCAATAAATGAACACACGTGCACACACATACATCCTTGCCCCCGAACGCACAAACACATACACACAAACACACACGCACACACACACACGACACCCACCCACTGTCTCTATATCACACACACACACACACACACACACACACACACACACACTAAAAGCACTTATAGTGAATAGACGTTAAACTGAAGAAAACACACACACACACACACACACACACACACACACACACTAAAAGCACTTATAGTGAATAGACGTTAAACTGAAGAAAACACACACACACACACACACACACACACGTGTGTGTGTGTGTGTGTGTGTGTGTGTGTGTGTGTGTATCAATTGAAAACAACAACAACAAACGAGGTGCTGAACAGGCGAAACAGGAAATGCGGGTAGACGAAACAGTACAAAGAATCAAACTGAAACACCACCAAGACGGATGTCGACACAATCAAAGAGTTGGTCAATCAGGAACAGACAGGTTCGGGTGGCACCTATCGACTTCATCAAACAGGCACTGGAGTGGAACCCTCAAAGGACACCAGCATTTACAGGTGTGGAGGGCGCGGGGGACGGAGGAGGACAAAGACCAAGGCAGACTTTTTCTAGCGGACATGGCTGTGGGTTTGCATCCTTCAGTCCATGACCCTCGTGCTGCCTGCTGGTACACATGTTTTTTTCGTGGACAACGTTCCGCGCCGCTGACAGGCTGTGGCTGTTCCTTAATTCACACGTTCAGGTTGAGTGGAGCGGGTGTGCGAATGGTCTTGTGTGTGTGTGTGTGTGTGTGTGTGTGTGTGGAGGGGGGGTATGGGTGGTGGTGGTGTGTGTGTGTGTGGAGCAGGGGTATGGGTGGTTTGTGGAGGTGGTGTGTGTGTGCGAGAGAGAGGGAGGGAAAGAGAGAAGATTGATAGATAGATAGAGAGAGAGAGAGAGAGAGAGAGAGAGAGAGAGAGAGAGAGAGAGACTGTGTCTGTGAGCGAGAGCGAGAGAAAGAGTTGAGATATAGACATACAGATAGATAGATAGATAGATAGAGAGAGAGTGAGAGAGAGAGAGAATGTGTGTGTGTGTGTGTGTCTGTGTGTGTGTGTGTGTGTGTGTGTGTGTGTGTGTGTGAGTGTGTGTGTGTGTGTGTGTGTGTGTCAGCGTGAGAGAGACAGAGAGAGAGAGACAGAGAGAGAGAGAAAGATGTTCCGCCTTGTGTGCTCAGATCCCATACAGACGTGTGAAGTGAGGGATATTGTTTACAACCTCCTGTGAAATGTATTGACACAACTCTGTCGCAGGCAGAAAACGACATGCGCAGACGGAATACACATAACTAAGCATGTACCTTACACATGCAATTGTGCGCGCGCGCACATACACACACACACGAAAAACTCTCTCTCTCTCTCTCTCTCTCTCTCACACACATCATGGATGTTGACACACACTCAGACCAATATGTCACTTCTGTTAACAAGAGAACTCTCCACTCATATAGCTGTGTAGAAGAAGGAGAAGGAGATATACAGAGGCAGACCCAGATAAGTAAAGACGTGAGTAAATACGATTGAAATGAATAAATAGTTTGATGGATAGATAAGTAAATAAATAGGCAAGTAAATAAATAAAGAAATGAACACACACACACACACACACACACACACACACATATATATATATATATATATATATATATATATACTCATACACACACACACACAGACACACACACACACACACACAGTGTGTGTGTGTGTGTGTGTGTGTGTGTGTGTCTGTGTCTGTGTCTGTTTATATATATATATATATATATATATATATATATATATATATATATATATAAACAGGCACACACACACACACAGAGATATAATAACACACATATATATATATATATATATATATATATATATACAAAGCAATGGCTCTAATTAGCCAACCAACTAAGTAAATAGCCTAAGAGAAGGCTCTCCCGGCCTAATCAGCGCGTTGAGTTGTGTCAAAATCTTTTTTTTTTTCATCTTTTATATTCATAAACAGCAGATGTAGAGCAGCGTATATGGATTAGTCCGTACGCTTTGGCACCTCACTGAAACTGAAACTAGAAATGTAGAGTTAAACTGAAACTATCAAAGAACAAACTAAAAAATAAATAGATAACTGGATAAATGAATAAGTAGACAAACAAACAAAACAAACGAATGAATAATAATAATAATAATAATAATAAAATGAATAGGTCTAGATTAATGAATAAGTTACTCAATCTAGCTAATGATCTAACTGAGAACGTACACAGGAATATAAGATCAAATAAATGAATAGGCCTAAACAAATACATAAGATATATGAAAAAGGATCACTGACTCCATTTGACTATCTAACGAACCAAGAACGAACATAATGATTCAGTAAATAAATAAATGAATAAACAAATAAGTAAATAGATTAAAAAAGATATATATATATATATATATATATATATATATATACGACTATTTTAAACTAAAAAATAAATGAATAAATATATAAATAACTCTAACTAATCAAACACAACAGCAAACAAACGAAAAAAAAAAACGAACAAAGAAGGAGCTCAAGCACTGGATAAAAGTCGTCAAGTTTACCTTGGGGAGAGAACGTTTTCTGATGAAAAGAAATTGTGGAACCACAAATCTGCGAACCTGACTCAAGAAAACCGACTTGTCGTCTGCTTGAAAGGGGTTCGCGGCGGACTGCAGAACACCGGGCAATAAAACGTGGATCGGTATGGAGATGTGGACAAGGTCTGAACCATACCACGCACGTTCGCCGAGCCAGTGATAGACGTGGATTGACTTCTGGCCCGCGTTGAGGTTTCTACACACACACACACACACACACACGCGCGCGCGCGCACGCACGTACGCACGCACACACACACACGCACGCACACGCACGCACTCACACACAAGCACGCACGCACGTAAGCACGCACGCACGCACGCACACATACACACCTAAGCACGCACGCACGCACACACACGCACGCACGCACACACACGCACGCACGCACACACACGCACGAACGCACACACACAGACGTACGTACGCACGCACGCAGGCACGCACACACACACACACACACACACACACACACACACACACACACACACACACACACACACACACACACATGGCGGTGTCGGTTGTTTGATTCCGTTTCTGATTCCCTCCGACGCCTGTGGATCTGATGAACTGATCATCTTATAACTCGTTCAACGGGAATGGATTGAAGTCACTCTTTCAATGGTTCGTTGACGAATGTACCGCCGGAATTTTCTCCCCCAAGACTAGACCTTGAGTGGTGGTCTGGACGCTAGTCATTCGAATGAGACGATAAATCGAGGTCCCGTGTGCAGCATGCACTTAGCGCACGTAAAAGAATTCACGGCAACAAAAGGTTTGTCCCTGGCAAAATTCTGTAGAAAAATCTACTTCGATAGGAAAAACAAACAAACAAACAAAATTTTTAATGCACGCAGGAAAAAATACCCCCCTCCCCACCCCACCCCCTCCAAAAAAAAAAAGAAAAAGAAAAAAAGGGTGTCGCTCTCAGTGTAGTGCACACACACAACACACACACACACACACACACACACACACACACACACACACACACCACAGTACTTCGCAACCGAGGCGATAACTGTGATGGTAAAACGTACTTTGTAGTTAATTCATTGCGCTCCTGCAATGTTAAAAACAGCGTCTAACTATATCACAGACAGGGTGGTGCTTTTGACAAAGGTAAATGCAGGAACCAGGGCTCATATTTCGAGCATGTCCAGACCATAACCTGAGTGGCAGGCCTTTGGGCTTTCCGGGTTGTAGCCGTTTGAGTTTGAATATAGTGTGTGTGTGTGTGAGTTAATTTGTGGTGATTTTATTAATGTGTGTGTGGGTGTGTGTGTGTGTGTGCATGTGTGTGTGTGTGTGTGTTGTGTGTGTGTGTGTGTGTGTGTTTGTGTACGTGCGCGCGCCTTCGTGCGCACGTGTGTGTGTGTGTGTGTGTGTGT